>NW_024705269.1:0-35026 GCF_018977255.1 Callorhinchus milii | reverse complement strand
CGGAGGTTTCGAGCACAACTCTAAACCTCGAGTTGTGCTGGTGTGAGCCGCATGAGCAAACTGGAGTCTTTCATGAGTGTGGAATTTTTGACAATGATGAGTGCTTCAAGTCTATGTTGAAGGACCAATTGTGAGCATGTTTCACGATGGAGTTTACTATAAAAATCATTGATTTTTTGACTTTCAGTCCGCATGCCTCTCCATTGTGGGAATAAGGTCTCACCATAACATTTTCATCGTTTCAATCAGCCGTAATCAATTCACCGTTGATTCGGGACCTCTCCTGGCCGTTGCCATCTTTCGCGATCCTGCGATTTAGCCTGTGCATGCAGGCCGATTTCACTGCTCCATCTCCGGGGTAGCCACACTTTACTGTGCCTTTCTTCTCTTGGCTGCCACTTGGCTGTCTTTCTTGACCGCTGGCAGACGCGTCCTATCCAAGCCTTTCATTTCACTTATCAGTCAAATGATGCCTCGAGCCCATGCGCTCTTACCCAATACCCGCGTTTTTCTTCATGCCTCTCGCTCAGCGTAATTTCAAGCGTGCACCTCTCCGTATCTGGTTGTTCCACGTATTAGTTTGTTCCAATTTTTTTGTCAGTCAGTGTCCATGTTCCTGATCCATATGTCACATCAGGTCATACTTACTAATTCGAAACGTTATTCCTAAGGCACATTTGTACGTTGCTTTTCATGAAAAAAAATCGCTCCTACCTGTTTTAATTAGTCGCTATTTAATACATTTGATCTAATTCTGCCTTCATTAACTGTCCTAGGTATTGACATTCCGCTGTGTTTTGCAAATGTGTTCCTCCTGCGGTTCGTCGCGAAACTGTGACGAAGAGTAATTTACGGAAAAAAAACATTGACAAAAGGCAACTGTCCCAGAGAGCAGTGGCGTGTGCCTGTAGCCCAGCACTGGGGAGGCAGCGAGGGGTGGTGGATCCCATGAATGTTGAAAATCTCCCTTTCGTGGGCATTGAGGCGCCATACCCTGCCTTGCCAGCAGAAGGCGGTACGGCAAAGTGCAGACTAATTTCATCTGTTCCATCTGTATGAGATGGAATGCGCTGGCTCTCTCTGGGTGCTCCGGTTTCCTTGCAGATAACAAGCATTCATTAATTGTGTTGAAAAGACTTTTGTACATAGAGGTCTGCAGAGCTTGGGTAATTGTTGGCGAGTTGGTTAATAACGGTACTGGTTCTGAAAACTTCCACCCACATTGGGCAGCCAAAGAGAGGCATCCTCATATAAGAAACATTAATCACTGTAGTACATATGAAGCATATAGTCCAACAATACAGGCTCAGAAAATATATCTATTTAGCAGTGAATGCTTTAGAAAATGAAAATCAGAAATGTACTGCTAAAAAAAAAAACATTTCACATTGGTTGTGTATTGTATTCTTCGCTGGCTTCTAAAAGGGGAGAAAACGAATATTTATTTATTTAATCTTTCAAATTGATGGCATATATTTATATGAATTAAAACAATTACAAATGGATATATACTCAAACAGTTCATAAACGATAAATTCCAAATGTACACAATATCTGCTCTACATGGAGAGAAGCCTTACCAAACAAAGATTAATTAATCAATGATTCTACATTCGCAATTATGTGCATCATACTGTTGTGTATATGTGGATACTGGATAGTATTTAATAATACAGGGTTAGCCTGAGACATTTACATTGCATAAATGCCACCAAAATTCTAATTAGGCAGCAGCAGCGGCTACTGTGGACGTAACACAAACACACATTTGAAGCCACACGCTCATTCATCACTATTGTCACAGCTCCAGTGCATGTTTTGGTGCTAAATTGATACCATCCTTTGGAGGCGCAGGGCATCAAATAGCTATTTAGTATTTTACAGATTTGTCCAAAGAACATGCATTCATGCAGATAAGATTACTTTTGAAGTCCTCGTAAGGTGGCAGCCAGAGCTTATCTGAGCCAGGCACTGATCACAGTATTCCAGGAAAGGAACTAAAGCTCATTCACAACTGTAACGGACTTTGGGCGATGTATATTTCAGACAGCTGAGCGTTGGCGGGGTGTGGATTTGCCCTCAATCAGTCCCGTGTAGTGATGCAGACACTTCCCATGAATAATGCATTACACATTTTTTTTCCTGCCTACGCCATAGCGCTCTGCTTACTTTCCCCCTGGGGAGCCGCAACACGAATATTAAAATTCAATTTCCTTACTGATTTCCAATAAGACACAGCCACGTCCCGCTTGCTCGTGAGGCCGCTGGATGCAGTTAATGCACTCCTCTCCTGGCCCACACTGATAACGGACTCAGCAGTAGCCTTGCCTTTTTCATTTTACCTTAAAGCAGGGTCAAACCAAAATGTTTTGATCACCTTTCACTCGGCACAGTCATTTCGTAATTGCTGCACAGCTTTAAATCCACCATATTCTGGCCCTGTTTGGGTGTCCTGATGATTTGAATCGTATTACTGTAAAGCGCTTCGGTCCATTGTTATGGGACCTCTGGGCAAATGAAGACATTTACGTTTTTGCCAGGACTTCCGAAGAATGACGTTATGCAAATGTACATTTACTGTGCGCAGAATCTTAATTCACCTAGCGCTGTGGAGCACAGAATTTATGTTTAGTCAGTTGCAATTTAAAGTTGATAAGTAAATGGCTGCACTTTCAATTAGTGAGCCTTTTTGATATGAGCTACCATTTTGCTCCCAAGACGGTTAAAACAAGAGGGTGAGTACATGATGGATAATGTAAAAAATCTAATTTGTAGGCAAGATGGAAGATTAAGCGAACATAACATTCAAACCGTAAAGTGAAGGAGAGCCACACATTTACATACATTTGTAAATGTTGAAGTAAGAAGTAAGCCACGCGTAGCTTGCAGATCGTATTGATTATTTACATCAGGTGCAGTGCATGTGAAGCAGTCTGTTTACCATAAAACATTTGCCATTTAATTTTTTTTTAAATTGCTTCATGTGGAATGCATTGTGTTAATCCCCCCATGTGTCTCCAGCCTTTTATTTTATGAGCAGCTTAGTAAAATGAATTAAATAAAGTACTGCAAGGATTTTATAGCATGGAAATCTACAGCGTGGATATATTTCTGGGGGGAAAAATGTAACTCATGGAGAGGGTATTAAAATGAGGCACGCTGCATTCGCTAGGGCCATTGGAAAAAGCAGCTGAGCTTAAAACATATTTTTAAAACCCAGATAATTGCCCACCTTCTTTCATCTGGAGGTGTCCGGTATTTGCCAGCGTAGGGCACAGCGATTATTAGTCGCAAATTATATTTGAAATGTCCACTAAATTACAGTGCCCACCTTTATTTCATTTTGGTAAAAAATATATGGTTAAATAATTATTTTGATGGATTCGCCCCCCCCTCTCCCCTCAAATGTTTACAGATATCCTATGTGTGAAGAACTAATGTTATTCACATCATTTTTGTGACATATGGAAGACTGATTATTCTCAGTCTTTAAAGAACATTATTTTCATAACCTGTTCATTCTATGAAATTTAAATAAATAGCTCACACGCTTGCATTTCTTTCCCCGTGGCAAGCTACATAAAACTACAATAACGCACTAATAGAAGTGATAATAACGTATGTATCGCAATGGATAGCATGGTACTGGATTACAGCTGTGCTCTGAGCAATCAATTTGGCATTACTAAGCTGGATGGTTATTATACTCGCACTAAAGTAAAATGGCAGATGCAGTAAAATTGACAAGTGCCAAAATTAAATAGCTCCTTTGGAAAGGCAAGGTAAAGGTTTCAGTGAATTTCACATTGCAGGTGGATAACAATGATGTTTTAAAATAGGCTCTGTTAATGCGGCTTTAATTATGATTAAATGTGATTCTCCATCGTGAACTTATTAACTTCGTCAATTTGTGAAAATACCCGTGTCTCATTTTCATCCCACCGTTAATTGATCACGCTTGTCGGCTTTAAAGAATATATATATAATTGTTTGCAAACACCAGGGGGTTCTGCTGCGGTGTTTCCTTACTCCCTCGATTCCACATGGCGCGGTGTGATGGGTAGGCTCTGCAGGCATCCTCGGCTCCGCAACCGTAACCCCCAGCGATGCTTGTCGCTATGCCTACGGTGTGTGCATTGCACATCATAACAATAAAATACGGAGAGACAAGTGAATGATACATTTTGGGTACTTAAGTTAAATCTTTTTTTTTTCTGAAGTGGTCACCGAAGCGCTCCGGGCAAGGCACAGATGCGGAGCGTGTCAATGACCGCCATACATTGAGCAGGCGACATATTAACATATACAGGTTCGGCGAGCTGCGCAGCACAGCCGTGTAAACCCACGTGGCAGTAGCGGATGAACGTGGTGTACATTCCCTGGAAAACCGCGTTACTCATTGGGGTTTGCCTTTCGCCAGTCACAGGGCTCCCTCTGCCCTGTAGGTGGGATTGGGTGCGCGTAACGAACCCCAGTCGGTGTGCTGCAATCAAAAGGAAAGAGCGTCCTTTGTTGAACATCAAAAGCGCACGTGGCAGGAGCAGTTGTTCTTAAATGAATTTGTTTCACGTTCACTCTGGCTGACTGTCGGCTTCCCAGTACGAACTGTGCCTGCCTTTTGAACACCACTATGCAACGTGGTCATCATGCAGGTTGCGCTAAAAGTTAATAGAAAATTACATGCGGTTTCAATGTTTTTTATGATAATCTGAAAACATATTTTATTTATGAGCTTTCCAAAAACACTAATCTACCACATTCCTCATTATAACTATGGCATATCTTGCATTCGGTAGCTCTTAGTTTATCCATTAAACTAGCGTGGCTCTATTTTTGGTGCAAATGCGGACAGTGATTGGCACCATGAATAGGACTGACGCAGCGGAAATGCTAATGATATTCATACATGCAGTGGATGACTGGCAGATGAAACGCAAGTACTATCACATTTCATTTTTCTAGAGACAGTTCTGCTTCAACTTACCGCACTTTCAAGTTACATATATTTTAAAAAAGGTATCATTGTGCAAATTAATTCAGATTTACAGCTTGCATACCATTCAAAAATGCTCTTCCCAGAAAATGCTTCAGAATTGAAAATATTATTTAAACAGCGGCAACGGATATAAAGTGGCCGACTTGAAAGCAGCTTACATTTCAGGTTATTCTAGCATTTTAACGCGCCTTTCCATCTTGCATGTGATATCCCACACATTGGATTTACGGTGATGAACTGAGAAATACAGTGGGGCATTGCTTAAATCCCGTTGACACGCTCCCATTCGGGAGGAGAGCGTAAGATGGGAAAGCCTGGTGAAGGTGGGAAACCCTCAAATGGCTGGGAAAAAGGGCAATAGGAAACCTAGAGATTATTGATGATAGAGCCCCCGATTCGTGGAGCTATTTGTTTTCTAAAAACTGATGGAAAGGCAAGCACGCAAATATGCGAAAACTTTCCTCCGCAGGTCGATTTCATTCTGGAGATGTTTACGTGGGGAAAAACTAAAAAAAAACATATTTGAAGCAAGAAAGTAGCAAGAAACGCTATACACTTTTCAGCACACACATGGACAAGTTGACGGTGACGATGAAGACAGCATACAGAGATGATGTCCATGATGATAACAATGTCGTTGACGATGATGGTTGTGATGAATTTTGTGATGATTATATAACGATGATACTGATGAGTCCTGTCGGAGGAAAGGAGCTTGCTGACATCAGCATGCATGGCTCTGATTCCACTCGGCTCCCCTCTGCATCTTGGGGTTTTGTATCGAAAGCAGCTTCCACCATTCCACGTGACAGATCGGGCAAATACGACCGTAATGAATTTCACGGTAGAATCGCTTTTGCAAAATGTTTAGCTCGCGTTGGAATTTTCACTAAAGCATTAAAACAAACTCGTACTTGAATTTGGCCCTAAGGTGTCGGTAATAACAATTTGTCGCAGGGTGCAACCACTCAAAGGACTGGCACATCGGCGTTGTTTTTTACTTCTCAACAACAGAACAACGGAGTGTATTCGCTCCGTTGTCAGGGACGGGTAATTATTGCAACTTTTCCACAACGCCGCCCAACGTAATTACCGTACTTTATGGAATTAAAACAAATGCAAGTCGTATGTCGTTACCGTGGGATTTAAATTGGCGAATTATCAACCTCTCCAAACGAACTGATTTAAGCCTTTCAACGGACGAATGTTGTCCCGACGTCACGTGTTGCCGTGAACGCGTTTGTTCTTTTGACCCGTGACGTAGGGCAAACTATTTTCACGAAAATTCATGAATTAATCACGCAGACGGAAACTAAAACAACGTGGTACTTCAGGAGGACAAGTGTTCCCCTGGGAAGCATTTCGTCAATTGTAATCAGTGTCTTCAAGCCTGCGCAAAGAAAAGAAAACAATTGGTATCATAGCTGCTGCTCACTCCCGAAATTACTCACTCGGCTATTCACCACCATACAAATCTTAGAACCTCTCACCCTATTTTTTATCTACTTGCTGAAATAAATCGCGTGACGATCTTAAAGTTTTCTTTTTTGCTCATATAGTAAGACTGTTGGATATTAAAAAAGAGTACAGTATTACACAAAAGCTCATTAGTAGACCTTATATTGCTCTCGGCAGTATATTCTATCAAGAATCCTTGCAGGAATAATTAATAATACGCACCAAAATGATAAATATGACTTGCAAATGTAAAACTGTATTAAATTACAAATGTGACCACACTGCACTTCTTTAAAACACTGTCCTATGCGTGTGTGTCTGTGTGTGTGCAGGTGCGTGTTGTACGTGGGAGCGGTGGGGTCGCGGTTAGTCCGCTGCGCTACAAACCTGGCGACCCGGGTTCGATTCCTGCTCACGGCCAACATCAGTGACGATTATCTGAACCGGTTCTGGGCCTCCCCTAGGTCGACTCAGCCTCAAACGAATACCTGGTGCGATGTGTAAACATCGCCACTAGGGAGACAAAGGCGGCCGGGCGTGGTCTTGGCCACCCACCCCCTCGTGTGCCGTGCCAGCCTTTATAGGTGCTCGCTAACAACACTTGCCCCTACAGTCTGTTAAGGCTATACGGGGGATCTTTGTCTTTGTAGCGGTTAATGCGCTGAGCTATGAACTCGGCCACCCGGGTTCGATTCCTGCTCACGGCCACCACCAGTGATGATTATCTGAACCGGTCCTGGGCCTCCCTTAGGTCGACTCAGCCGCAAATCAGTGTGTAAACATAGCAACTGAGTAGACAAAGGCGTCGGGAGTGGTGCTCGCCACCCCACCCCCTCGTGTATCGTTCCGGCCTTTATAGGTGCTCGCTAACTGCACTTGCCCCAGCAGTCTGTTAAGTCTTTGTTTTATGCTGTATTTAAAATCCTTATCTGAATACGTGCGTTATTCATGCGACATAATTTGTAATTTACAAAGTAAAAACAAATAGCTTAATTCCCCTCTTTTCATCATGATGTTCACTAGCCATGTTTAGTCCACTGCTGGGCGAGTATCTCCACAGGCTGCACCCCATCCCTCATATCAACTCGTGCGCTCGAACTCAGAGGCCGTGGCTCCATCTCCGTGGTCACCACGGTCCCCTTTGGGCGCGTTTATCTCATAGGCTGCCATGTCGTCAGCATTTTCGAGCATTGTCGATGTATCCTGCCTACGTTCATAGACTTTTCCCAACAGTCAATACGATGTGTGTCTCTCTTTCTGTAATTGCAAGAATGCAAATCTTCATGCTTCTTTGCAGATATTTTCAGCTTTTGTGCTATTTTGTTTCTCAGCGTCCATGTTTCTGCAGACCGAGCGCGCACCGAGTTCAAATCCGAGCCGCGGTTCACAAACCTGCACCAACCAGCTTGCTGGAGAATGCTCTATTTACCCACATGACCAACACCGTGGTAGAGCAGCCTTCACCCAACAGTGGATTAACTAAATACCGTAAATACTTATTTTCCTTTAAAATATTTCATGCTCTCATTGTCATATTTATTCCATTCATTTTTTCGGAATCTGCATTTAATAATTGCCCTGAGCATAAGTATTCTGCTGTGGTTTTCACGATTGTCCCACCAATAATTACTTTTAGTCGTTGAGCAAATATGCCCTCTCCCTTATAATGCGCTGATTTGACTCATCCATAAATTCATTCATTAATACATTCACCCCGATAAATGATGTTCACCTTCACATGCGGTGAGCATTCACAAGTATCTGGTGCCTAACAAATTAACTTATATACACGTGGAATGATTTTGTTTTCACAAGAAATGTTGCACGGGAGGCACACGACGAATCCCCTTGTGGTACCTGAACCACACGCATAGTTCTGAAACCAACATTTAATTTTTACTAATAACTTATAACTACGACATCCCCTCCGCTTGTTACAGAAATATGATATAACCACTTGTTCAAATTCTACGAGAGAGAGAGCGGATATGTTAATTAAATTAAGGTTGAATTTGCTGTCAAAAGCTTTAAATCTAAAGCAATAATACCATCGATAGCGGTTGGATTTGACAGCAAATCCAACCGCTATCGATGATATTACTGCTTTAGATTTAAAGCTTCTTTCGTGACTGCAGGGATTCATCTTCTTGGTTCTTTCGGTAAAGTCACGTAAAAGGGAAATAATAAAATAATAAAAATAAAACATAATCAAATAAAAATTCTCACGACGTTTCAGCCACAACACAAGCAGCCGTCCTCAGGTGAAGAAACAGAGCTGTCGGAAAGACAGCGTCCCAGTGAACACCGCCAAGCTTGGCAGCGTATATGTAAGCTGTGTCGGAGGAGGAGAGCACCTTGACAAAGGAGTTTACATATCAACAGCGGAATTAAGCATATTGATGGAAAATGCAGATATGGATTAGTCACTCCTTGTGGGATGTGTAGGTGGGGGGGGGTCTCAAAGTCATATTATGCTATATTATGCCACATAATGCACGAGGTTGATACGCGGTGGTTTGGCTGCTGCAGCTCCTTATGATTGAAATTTCCCTCCCTTTATTACTACTAATCCTACTTCCTCCCTTTATCACTGCTAATCCTACATAATACACTAGCATAACATGACTTTGAGACCCCCCTACCACCTACACATTCCCCAAGGAGTGACTAATCCCATTTCTGCATTTACCATCAATATGCTTAATTCCGCTGTTGATATGTAAACTCCTTTGTCAAGGTGCTCTCCTCCTCCCACACAGCTTAAATATACGCTGCCAAGTTTGGCGGTGTTCATTGGATGCTGTCTTTCCGACAGTTCTGTTTCTTCACCTGAGGACGGCTGCTTGTGCTGTGGCCGAAACGTCGTGAGAATTTTGCATTTTATTACGTTGTATTTTTATTATTTTATTATTTCCCTTCTACGTGACTTTACCGAAAGAACCAAGAAGATATTACTGCTAGCGATGATATTACTGCTTGCGATGATATTACCACTAGCGACGATATTATCGTTAGCGACGATACTACGCTAGCGACGATATTACCGCTAGCGACGATATTACCGCTAGCGACGATATTACCGCTAGGGATGATATGACCATTAGCGACGATATTACTGCTAGCGATGATATTACCGCTAGCGACGATATTACCGCTAGCGACGATATTACCGCTAGCGATGATATTACCGCTAGGATGATATGACCGTTAGCGCTATTATCCGGATAAACGAGCAGCACATGTAGAATATTCAAGTAGATGTACAATTCGAAATTCAAGCACCGTGCGTTATTCATCTAAATGCCTCTGGGGCAATAAGGTAAAATAAACAACAGCTTAAAAATGAGTGTTACCTGCTGAAGAATATGCCGATTGTATCAACATTCAACAGTTACACTAATAACCTTTAGATAATTCGTAAAAATATTTGATATCAACATCTGGGCCAGAAATACATTACTTTGATCAAATGAAATAGCGTGACATTTCTTTAACCTTGCCTCACATAATTGTCAATTCCCACATTACAGGATTAAATGAACCAGTTTAAAATGCCAATTTACATCAATCTGCTCATTACGGACATATTTGCATTCGATTCTATTCTCTGCAAAGGCTTTTAGGTTTATTTGGTCTGGTGTGTATCTATTTGCATGAAATAAGCCAGTAGTTGCGTACGCGCATTTACTGTCAATGGTAATGATGCTGATGATGATGCGTTACACAAACAATTAGTTTCTGTAATGAAAATGGAGAATTATTTAAATGAACAAAAACCAGCAGGTAAATGCAGATACAGCACGAATAGTTTGTCAATTATAATACGGTGCAGTACTTGTGGGGTGTTTTTTTTGCCAGTCGTGGAATGCCCAGTAACATAGCTACAATAACTGGCCCCATGACATCAATTTCCTTTGTGAGGAAGATTACGTTGTTGTAAGATTCCTCACAAGAGCAAAGTTAGAAGTCAACTGCACTTTTTCTTAGTGTGAAGATCAAAATTATTAACATCGTTTCATAGGAAGTCAATTAATAAGGCACTATTTCAGTGCAAAGTAAAATCAATTCTAAGTGATTTATTTTGCAAATGAAAATTGGGGCAGTGTTCATCTCCTGTTACAGTCCTGAGCCAGTGATGAAAATTCCACATTCCTATGGTGGGAGCGAGTCTATCCAAAGGACAACCAATGTTAACTTCCCAAAAAGTGGTACTTCATTTATTGACACACTCCCACGTGTAAATGAGTTCTCTCCTGCACGAAATAATATAAATTACATTCGCCACGCAAACACATATTATAACACTTGAATTTCTTACTTTCTGTGACAGATTCTCATTTGGAAACGTTATTCAACTACTGTATTCATAACACAGTAGTTGCATAACAGGCAGGTTATACTCAAACGAGGCAAACCAACTGATGGTCCTGGAAGCTATCAAACAATATCGTTACTACTCTTTGGTCTTTCGGTAAAGTCACACGTACACAAACATGGTTTCCAGGCGTTTATCCTGTGCACGCAATAGGAGCAAAAAAAAAGTGCGATTTCTCCGACAATATGGAGTGAATATGTTGGTGTGGGAGGCGTGCGGTGAATGGGGGATGAGTGGAGAATATGTAATCAACTCCAGCCACACACTCGCCCATCTCCCCTCTTCCCCCGAGGGCACGCCTCTTTTCCCCTTCTTCCTCTTCCCAGCGACCACCACGGCGATCAATAGCCATGGCAGTGCTCCAGTTTTGACTTTGGAACACAGTGCATGGGCATGAGGTCGAATCTCCTAAGAGCAGACTTGCAAATTAGGGGTTACAAACTTTTGACAGACGTGTCAAAACTAGCACATAAGCGCCCTGCCGCTGTGTGCACTCTTAAGATTGCATTTTTTTTCAACCACATTTTTGAATACGTTAGCAGCTCGTGACAACCTGCACACACACACTCGCGCGCACAAACAGCCAAAAGGCTGTACCAAGGGAATGTGGATCTAAAGCGGGAGTTTTTAAAATTTCCACACTGCGGCTGCTGCCCACTGCCCATTTTCTCTCTAACGATTGGTGCAGCCATGAGTGTCTCACCCCCGACATCTCCGCTCTCTCATCACCCACTTGCTCTTCGCCTCTTAATTCAGTTCGTTGAAAAATTTGGAACCCAAAAAATTCTCAACAACACCAACGAATGTTTTGTGTTCGCCCTGACAGTTAATACTTACGTTGACGACAGCGTTGACGCTTTTGCTGCAGGGAATGTATTGAAAATACCACGTTTCCACCGTGCACGATCACCACAGGATTTGTAAGCCCCCCGTGCGGTAATTCCCACGTTAACACAAATATGAAATGTGTCCATGTGCGCGAACAATATTGCCGCAAGGGTTCTGGCACAGTTGGCTACGTACGGTGCGAAAGAAGTTCAACAGACAGACAGACGCACGTACGTCATAGAAGGAATTGTCTCAAAGGAGGAGGTCCAGGGTCGAGCCTGGACAGTGCATGGATGGGTGACTACCATGGGCGGAGTTTAAGGGGGCAGGGGTGTCAACGCCCCCCTCAAACTGGACACCTTTTAAAATTTATTTTCAGTAGTTTACAATTAAGGTCATACATTTATTATATGCACACGCGATTCCTCATGTGAGGGACAAAGCGAACTCACCCCCTGCCCAAATATAGAAGTCAAACTCCGCCTATGTTAACAACCACGCATAACACGTGACCACCACGCGTATAACACGTGACCACCACGCGCATAACACGTGACCACCACGCGCATAACACGTGACCACAACGCGCATAACACGTGACCACCACTCATAACACGTGACCACCAAACATAACACGTGACCACCACGTGCATAACACGTGACCACCACGCATAACACTTGACCACCACGCAGAGGCGTAGCTAGGATATTTTGCACCCGGGAACGAACTATAAAATTGGCGCCCCCCCCCCCCCCGTTTAATCACATTTTCCTATTACATCGAATAAGCAATAACAATTTAAATTTTAATGAAACATTGTATTTAAAGAAGCAGCATCACACCACTTACGGACGACCTCTGTCCGCGAAGGAGCTAAACCACCGAAGAGCAGCTCTACACCATTAGAGCGAGACCAGCTGCTCTTGGCCCGCGATTGGAAAATGCTAGCTGACATTGGCCGGCAACTTGTGTTTCCTCCGGAGATCGCAACCACCACCCTAAGACCTGACATGGTGCTCTGGTCCCGTTCGCTCAAGAAGGTCTTCATCATTGAGCTCACAGTACCCTGGGAGGACTCAGTAGATGAGGCTTATGAGCGAAAACATCTGCGCTATGCCGATCTAGCTGCCGAAGCACGGCATCATGGCTGGAACACAGAAGTCCGACCAGTGGAGGTGGGCTGCAGAGGTGTTGTGGCAACATCTACAACCAGACTGCTTAGAGACCTGGGAATTAAGGGCCAGAGCCAGCGTTCGGCAATCAGAGCTGTATCGGAGGCGGCAGAAGGCAGCAGTCAGTGGCTCTGGATGAAGAGGAAAGACCCCAGCTGGGCCCCAAAGTGAGAGGGCCAGGAGGTATGCGGTCAACAATGCTTGACTCAGGGAGGAGGACGCCCCTGCCATGCATAGTCCCATGGGATGTTGGCTATCAACAACAAGGCAACTCCTATGACTAATTGGGAATGGGATGCAAGCGTAGGATTGATCACCCTGTCGCTGGCCGCCTTTGGGAGGGTGTATAGTGTGAAAGGCCGAAACACCCTAGGAACCAAAGTACACTACTGACGATGCGCTCCCCAAATTTCACCAGGCTAACTGTTCATGAACTCTTGGAAGTGCTTGCACAAAGGATAGTAACATCTCATCCTGTGTTCTTGGAATCATATTACATGGCCCACTCAGTCACTGTCGTAGACTGGTTGACATAGTCTACAAAATATAAATTTTTCTTGATTTCACTGTCGCAAACTGGTCAATCACGTAATCAACATCAGTTTTTTCCAATGTTTCTCTTTCAATGCTAAGAAGAGCAAGATCGCTGAGACGATCTTGTCCCATTGAAGCACGCAAATACGACAAAATAAGTTTCAATTTGCTGAACGACCGCTCACAGCTTGCAATTGAAACTGCTATTGTTAATAAAATTTGCAGTGAAATTCGCAAATTCGGAAATATGTCGTCTCCATAAAACACAATAAAACCAAGAAGATCCAAAAGAGTTTATGGTAGAACTTCATTCCGGTTACTGAGCAGCATTTTGCAATCTCCAATTTCTGTGAAAAGTTCGTCGCCATTGATGTCGGTGTCATAGAAATGTCCAAAATCTGTGCAAATTCGACGAATTGCATCGACATTGTGTCGGATAGAAGAGTTTTGACGTCCAGCAGAAATCCAAATTTTGTGTTCAGGTCTTTTAGTCGTAAAAACCATGTTGACATCTCCTGTTGAAGTCGATAAAATATGCTCTTCATAACGCACACAATTTCTTCTTCTGCTGAAAGTCCTGCATCTCTTGCCAGTTCTCCTGGCATCTTCCGACGTCGCCTAATTCTTCTGTCCACATCGATCCCCCAGGTTGTGCATCTTGTTTTGGCGTTTTCTACAGCAACTTGGCTCAAATCATCACGAAGCTTGGCAAATTCACGCTCCAAAGATTCAAGATCAGTTGCTGCTTCCTTGAAATTCATAGTAGGATCCTGTAAGCGCTTCTGAACACGATACATTTTTCCAAGAATGACATTCCAGAAATGTAATAAAACTATGAGGAAAAAATTTTATACGCATGCCTGTAACTGTTCTGCATCACTTCTGATTTCAGGCGTCATAGTTACGTCCTCCGATAATTTGTCTAGCAGCCATACTAGTTCATCCAGTCCTTCATAGATAGCTTTAACAGCTTCTGATCGTGCACTCCTGCGTGTTTCAGGCCATTGTAGTTTCCGCCACCAAAAAACAGGCCAGTGACTAAGGCTGAAAGACTGCGCCTGTCTGTTGTTTGGGACGTTCTTCCATGTAAGTTCTTAATAGGCGCGCGTACCAAAATGTAATTACATGACATGTAGGCTGTGTGTGGCGGGATATATAAACTTTTAGGTTGAGGTGTAGATTTGTGCAGTAGTTTCAGGCTGCCGCGCCCGCCGCAATAAGTTATAATGTAACGTTGTAAGCCTCATTTTGGCGCCCCTTTACCTTGGCGCCCGGGGACACGTGTACCCCCCTGCACCCCCCTAGCTACGCCTCTGCCACCACGCGCACAACACGTGACCACCACGCATATAACAGGTGACCACCACGCATATAAGAGGGTTACAGACAGCAGCTGCAGGGTTCCGTAGTGTGCGGAAGAGGGCTGTGAGGCAACATCCATTGCTGTACTGCACGGCAAAATACATTGTTGTACGGTACTGCTCTGCTCCAACATCTTTGCACCCTGCCTTCACTGGTTCACACTGAGCGGCGTGGTCAAATCATCCCCATGACCTGCATGGTGCATTCAGGCCTTCATCCAGCAGTGGATTAACAAGTAGCTGGGCATGTGCGTGCGTGCGCAAACATAGCTCAGAGTCAACATTCAAACAAGGAAGATATGAGCTCGGTAGACAATCCCCCGCCTTAATTATTTTACAAATACGCAAATGAATAAAAAGTGGCACTAAAATAAATAATGGGAGTTTTTTTTTGTTCACATGCATTTTAAACGAAAGTATCACAATATACCATCACTCGCGGAATAATGGCTGAAAAATATCAATGCAAGTTTATTATTTTGCATCCCATATGATTGTGGTGCATACACAAGGTTCATATGAAATGTCCATCTATCTTCTTGAAAGATCGACACATCTTCAGTCCACACTGACCTTGGCTTTATAACATGACATTAGCTAAGTGTCTGTAGAACTCAATCTAGCGGCGCAAATCCAACTCATTTTTCACCATCACACGCACCAGCGTTTTTTTTTACATGCATTCAGCTTGCTATTAAAAGTATGACACAAATTGCCGAGCCACGAAGCCTGTCTTTTTCCAGCGCTGCAGTTCCACTGGTGACCCGCTGTCAAAGCCAGCCAGGCTCTGCTCCATTCCGCGGTGCTAATGAAAGGGAACACTGGCAGTGGTGCAGTCACCTTTATCAAATCATTTGACACCAAGCATCTGAAGTCCCTCTGCTCATAGCATAATGTGTCGTGGAAATTAGTGTTCGGTTTCCCAGAAATGCAGACTCGTTTCCAGGAGTGGCGCCATTAATAAGACACGGGGATAGAGTATTGGGTTGCGTTGCTTACTAAATAAAAATGTTTACCGGGTGTCTTACGAGCAACGTGGACTGCGACAAGGGCGAAATATGTAACGTGTTAACACATCCCACTGCTCAGTACGACTGTTCATGAGGATATGCATGTTTTGCAACAGTCCAGATTTGAGACTTTAAGGCATTTAATTGGAAACTCAGCAAAAAAATGGCAGCTTGCGCCTGTGTGTGTGTTGGTTTGTCAATTTTGATATAAGTCCCTTTAGCATGCAGATGGGACATCTGCTCTGTGAAAATATTTATCGGGACGACTCACACATCAGCAACGGAACTTCTTTCGCTTCAATCAGTGCGAACGTGCTAACAGTTTCTTGAGAAAAGCAACGCACTTGTTTTTTATGAAAACGAGAAATATTTCGGGCATTTTCACACGTGCACATCAAAAGCATATTAATGGGATCAAGCTAAACGGACTTGGCCACCACGCTCCTTCAGGAACCATCTGGTCCCGTTCATCCGTAGCAGCTATAGGAATTGTTAAGCTGCACGAACGAACGCGGCTGCTATTATCACCGAGATAAAAGGGGCCGTCGCGTTACTCTGGAGCATGCGCAAACATTCTGCCGATGTCCCCATCACTCGGCGTGGGCCGCCTCGCTCCGTGGTTTGAGATGAGTGACCCCCGGCGATGTAGGACATGCAATCCAACAGGCTATTACTCCGGGCACTCAGCTGATGAGGGAGGCCACAAGGCAGCGGCCACCCACGCCATTCGCATCACACACATCCGCCAGCGCCAAAACATTCGCAGCATGGCGATTATAAACATATCATCATAACGCCACTGTGTGAGGTTGTCGCCGCTGTGCTGTACAGCTTTCGAATGTGCTTTTGGATTGTGCCGCGTGTTGTTCGGCACGTATCCGACGTTAAGCACTTCACGCTGGGCGCTTCTTCAGCAACTGAATTGATCAGCTCACGTTCTCTCTTGCCTACGTAGAGTTGCCGGTCGCTGCTGGTGTTTGACGTTGTCCAGCCGGTGCGATCTATTAGCTTTGTTCACTTGTGTATACAAGATCATCGCGGGGTGAAACCGGAGAAAGCTTTAGCAGACCATTTTTCAGAACGCTATCGGCCTGGTGGGCACACGATGACGGAGCTACCCTGGTTTCATAATTGTGCTCCGCATAATAATGTGGAACAATATGGGAACCTCATTTGCCAGTAAAAATATGATAATTGATTTTTTACCCTTCTATCTGGCAACAAAACTGATGCTTGCCCCGAGCTCTCATACTCTGATGGTGCATTGTCTTTGAGTTGTGCGCCTTTTGGCGTCATCTGGTCCAACCCATGTGAGACTAGGCTCTAAGGAAAGCTGTTTGGGGTGTGGACCAATCAACTTCAAGGACAGTGCACATTATCAGAGTTATGTCTTTTGTTTGTATTATGACTGCAGGTATTGCGGTCTATGCAAACATGACTCCTTGTAAAAAGGTGTCAGTTTTGTTGCCAGATAGAAGGGTAAAAAAACAATTATCATATTTTTACTGGCAAATGAGGTTCCCATAGTGTAGATGCTTGCCCCGAGCTCTCATACTCTGATGGTGCATTGTCTTTGAGTTGTGCGCCTTTTGGCGTCATCTGGTCCAACCCATGTGAGACTAGGCTCTAAGGAAAGCTGTTTGGGGTGTGGACCAATCAACTTCAAGAACAGTGCACATTATCAAAGTTATGTCTTTTGTTTGTATTATGACTGCAGGTATTGCGGTCTATGCAAACATGACTCCTTGTAAAAAGGTGTCAGTTTTGTTGCCAGATAGAAGGGTAAAAAAACAATTATCAATGTGGAACAAGTTATGCACATTATATACGTCGATTTATTTTATTCAACGAGTCCTAAAATCTTCGTGCCAGAAGTGAATATGTTTGTGATCATATTCCTGACGTGCAATTAAGAGGAAAAAAAGACAATGCAATCTGCATTAAATGACTCTTCAATTAACCACCCAGCATAAGAGTACGTAGTTCCTGTCCAATAGCGCAGTCGGGAAAGGTAATACGAATGCTAAATTAATAAGGTCACCAAGGGGCATTTAGACAAAAACGGAAAGGTTACACAGGTAATATAAATGTCAGAGAGTGTATAATACTGCATCACATATGCCGAGCCATGGCTTCAACATCCTTCCAATGTGACCCATACAATGCGTTGCTTTGCACGGCAAAATATCGGCAAATTGAGTTCCTGCTCACATGAACATTGAGGTGGTGGTCACCCTGAATCAGTGGGGGGAAACTCCACATTCCTTCGAGAGGGAAAGCCTCCCTTAGGAAAACCAATGTTGACTATCCCTGCAAAGCGGTGTTTATTTTATGGACCCTGGAGGGGATGAAGGACGGCCGAGTCAACCACCGACCACGATGTAACTCACGACCTTCTGACTGCGAGCCATCAGCGGAGTTTGACTTCTATGTTTGGGGGTTGGGGGAGGCAAGGGTTCGCTTTGCCTCTCACATTAGGAATCTCGGGTGGCTATAATTTATTGTAATCTTAATTGTAAACTACTGAAAATAATTTAATAAAGGTGTCCAGTTTTTGGGGGCATTGCCTCCCCCGCCCCTCCCCAAACTCCGCCCACGAGTACAGTTATGAATAACCAACAACCTGGACTTCTATTTACATATGTGGTCCAATTTGAGTCGGTAAACACGTTAATGCCACTGCTAAGACTTCACAAATCCATGCATATTTTTTCTTTGTGCATTCGGTTAATATATCAGAATCGGCTAGTGCCATGCCAGGTATCCGCTATGTTGTCCTTCCCCCGCACCTCCAATTAGCACGGTTGACTATGTAAGACGCTCTACATACATACATTCATAATGACTATACAGACATAATCTTCTTTAATGTCTCAGACCCAAGCGCTGTACTTAACACATGTGAAGAGTCTTTTTAGATCATAAAATCCACGGCGAGCGTAGTGCGAATGGTGTTTTTACGCAATAAGTAATCATTGTCATCCCTTTGTCAACCGACTGCTGGATGAAGTCTCCCCCGTGCGTGTTTGGTGTGCGAGTTTGATTAAACTTCACAGTGAAAGTTCCTAAATGGAGACCCTTGGACTGGTTCGGCGGTCGCCAACAACTGATGTCAGCCGTGGCCTGGAATCAAATTCACCTCGGCAGATTGATAGAGCGGCATGCAAACCACGCCGCCAACGTTCCTCCATGTTTCTACATCATCATCATCAGCCATGGTCTATTCACTGCTGGATGAAGAGCTCCCCACGTTGTTGCAAATTCTCACGGTCTTGCGATGCTACAATTCGTCTCACTCCTGAACAACAACTGATCTCATTGCTCCATCTCTCCAGGATGGCCATTCCTTCGTCGGCTGCCATTCCACCAGCAGCCTCATCCAGAAGACCAATTGCAGGAAAAAAAAATAATGACGTTGTTTATTTATTTATGTGTAAACCTTTTGGTAAAACAAGGTCTGCTCATTGTTATACAATAGCTGGCCTCTGTATCTATAATGATGTCCACGGTTGTTCCATCTGGTCTAGTAGATTTTTATTTCTTCTCTCCACATTTCCAGGTGAAACATATTTAGGTATTTATCGAGAGATGCCCAAATTTACATTTGCACGCACAGACTTACGTATCCTGGTTGAGAGCAATATTATCACACGCGGTGAGCCGAAAGGGCCATTTTAGACTTTGATGTTACATTTCATGAAAATAATAAACGGGTGAGCAAGTGGGTGGGCAGGTCACGTTTAACAGTTGCCAGATTGAATGTTGAGTACCCTAATGGCAACGACTAGAAGCACGACTTGTATATATATAAAACACACTGCGGGTTTTTGAATCCTTAACGTAGATATTCTAATGCATAACATGCAAACATTCCGCCGGCAGACATAAGTGATGTTAAATTGTTCAACTGCATGAGCACCGTGCTCGTGTCCGCTCCCTCTGATTGTGATTGATTCTGGTGAGCTCCAACCTTCCCACGCAATCATATCACTCACGAACCAGAAATGCCACTCATTTGACTGGCCGAACGTTCAGCCTTCATTAAAACATGTTTTCATCATTGGTTTATTTTATATCCAATAGGGATGTTTGCCTTATCCTACCCCTTTTAAAGGCCGGCATTGGCGGGAAACTGACATCAGATGGAGAGTTCATACTCGGAGTTGCGTCGGCTGCTCCTGGTTTACAATCGGTAGAGCAGAAGCGACTTTTAACAATAAACACGTCATCAGCTCTCAAAGAGCACCTCTTTCATCGACATGTTACTGGCTACCCCCCCCCCCCCCTTATCATTGACAGCGGATGAACGGCATGAAAAACCAAGCTCAACAGTTTGTTAATAATTACACGCCTTACAATCAGGACGACCGAAACGCAACCAATGATTTCACGTGAATGTTTAAAAACACCTTTGATTTAAAATAAAACATTAATCCGTCTCTATGTATCGCATCAGTACATTGCTCATCCAATTTTTTTTTGGCAAAACTGTTTGTTTTTACTTTACACGCTGCCCGTAAATTTCATATCGCCACAAAAAAATCGTGATGTTCTTATACTTTGTAAAATACTCTTGTTTTCCCTCCCCGAATAAAACAAACACGCTTCACTTCCCCATACTCGCGATTCGAAAACGGTGTGCCGTGGAACGACACGGGCTGAGAAGCACTGCCCTAGACAATGTGGCGGCCAGAGGTTACAAAATACATTTGTATATCATTGTGGGATGGGTGTTTTTTCTCTTCCTCCTGACTCTTTTGTGTGTATACAGACGCCTGATTGAGTCCCCTGGGTGCAGTGTGAATTTGGTTAAGCAGGGGTTGTCTTAACGGCGAGTGCACTCTCCATATTGTAAACATCACTGTCGCGCACAATTAAAATTCACTCAATTCTCATTCCGTGTTTTTTACCGGAGATGGACTGCATATCTCAGTCTAATAGGATCATAGTTTCCACCTGAGACGTGAGGCTTAAAACAAATCCTTTATTGAGAATTGATGGGGGGAAAAAACATTGAATTCATACGGATGGGTAGAGAAGATAATTTTATTCATACAACATGCAGCGAACCAAAGTAATAGGTAATTTGAGATTTTTTTTAACTATACATGACACATGCTGTAAAACACACACAGGACTCTGAAATGTATTTTCAATTTATCCTTGTCAATTGGCATAGATTTTTAAAAATGTATTTTAGAACATTTTCAGTTAGCATGGACTTTATCTATTTATTCTCTGCTTTTAAACAAGGTCTGCAGTTTCTCTAGGCTGTGTGCTATTTTACCTACAGCGCTAAAGGTGTAACAGCGGTGGCACGTGCACGTTAAAGTACCCTTAAGATGTAGGCAGCGATAAATTAACAAATTATGTTTGTGTTAAATCAATTCAGTTTTGTTAAATAAATTCTAATGACGAGCAGGTTTACGATAATAGGGCTTTCCCCTTTTTTCTGGCAACAAAACAGCTGTGTTAAGATGTTAAAACACCAAACTGAAACCTTTTACAAGGAATCATGTCTGCATTAACCACAATGCTTGTGGTCAGAATGCAAACAAAAAACATACTCTGATAATATATGCATTGTCTTTTAAACTGATTGGTCCACACCAGAGACAGCTTTTTTTTATCCTCATCTCAAACGGTGTTAGGCCAGAGGACACCAAAAGGCCTTTATTATACAGGGTGTTTTAAAAAGATGGACCCAATTTCAAAGCAGTATATTTCACGATGGCAACATGTTATAATTACACAAAAAGTTACAAACGGTTTAATGAGTCATCACGTTATACTAACCATTTTATAAATGATCTATGTGCCCTCCACCTGCTGTACGGCAACATCGAGACGATAGTTGAATTCGTTCCAAACGCTTTCCTTTGTCACTTGCACGAAGAGCCTGTGCCATTTGCAACCAGTATGGGCTCATGATTAAACGTCGCCTTAACACACGCCAGACAGTCGTATGTGGGATCGCAAGTTCTCGGCTGGCGCGACGAGTGGACTTGCGTGGGCTACGCAGAAGACTCTTTTGAATTCTTCTCACGTTTTCCTCTGAGATGCGTGGTCGCCCTGTGCTCTTCCCCTTACATCAACAGCCTGTTTCTTCAAATTGTCAGTACCAACGACGAATGCACTTTGACATTGGCAGATCAATGCCAAAACGCCGTTGAAACGCACACTGCACCGCAATTACGGATTCAGTCTTGCTGAACTGCAGAACGCAAAACGCCTTTTGTTGTTGGGTCACTGTCTTCCGAATGACTGAGGCTAGCGGCTGTTTCTGCGCTGGGAGAGGCATCTATCGGTAACCATTTGAAACGCTATGCCCCGCCCTTTCAAGTGGTAAGAGTTTCATTCATGAGCGGTTCGTGGTTGCAGAGATATAGTGATTTCAAATCGGATCCATCCTTTTGAAGCACCCGCATATATTACACTGGTCAAAAAAACAAAGTTCTGGCCTGGACTTTTGCAGTTGTTTTAGACTAATTTCAGGGTGCTGATTCCAAATTGATCTCAGATTTGCTTTATCACGTCTCATTTTTATGCTATCGGCATACCCCATTTTCATTGATTTTACCCAAAATTAACTCTGTCACTTATGATTGCAAGTTGTTGCGAGTCAGTGACTGCTTTAGTGTTAAAATATGGTGCTGTATTTTTAGGATAGTGTGTTTATAATATCATTTTATGTAGATATCCACATTTATTTAATATTTTTCTTCTGCAGGGCGTGATCTAACAATGGCTACAACATCCGAAAGAAGGAAATGCAGTAATGACCCAGATATCTTCTGCTACATCTGTGGCAGCTTCACTTTGCAGGATCAAAGGCGCAACATCAATACCTTTGTCAAGAAGGTTTATCTTGCCTACTTTAAAGTACGACTTGGAGACCAAGACAAAAATTGGGCTCCTCACAAAGTGTGTAAAACCTGTGTTGAAACTTTGCGATCATGGTCTAAAGGAAAGAATGCTAAGCTGAAGTTTGGTGTGCCAATGGTTTGGAGAAAACCTACAAACCATTTGGATAACTGCTACTTCTGCCTTGTCAATGTAAAAGGTTTCAATAAGAAAAACAAACAACACTTACAATACCCAGATATCCCATCTGCCAGACGACCAGTTGAGCACTGTGAGGAAATACCTGTGCCTGTATTTACTGAGCTACCAGAGATTGATGTTGAATCCCTCAGTTTACCTGCTTCTACAGATGATGATGATGATGCTCAGATCGAATATACGCCATCTGATGCAGATTGTGATAAAATTTATCTGTTTAGTCAGCCTGAATTGAATGATCTTGTAAGAGATTTGTATTTGCCAAAGCAGTCTGCTGAATTGTTGGCTTCCAGGCTGCAAGAGAAAGGACTACTCAGACCTGGCACTAGTGTCTCCTTTTATCGTAACAGAGAAGCAGCACTGCGAAAGTACTTCCATTCAGATGGTCAACTTGTTTATTGTAATGATGTTGAAGGGCTTCTTCTCAATATGGGACTGCCCGCATATGATTCAAGTGAATGGAGACTTTTTATTGACAGTAGTAAAAGGAGTTTGAAATGTGTGTTACTTCACAACAGAAATATATATGGTTCAATCCCAATAGGACACTCTGTAAAAATGAATGAAGAGTATGCCAACATCAAGATTGTTCTGGATAGATTGGAATACCATGTTCATGGATGGCTAATTTGTGTTGATTTGAAAATGGTTAATTTTCTGCTGGGTCAGCAAGGAGGTCACACCAAATACCCTTGTTTCCTGTGCTACTGGGACAGTAGGGCTACATTAGAACACTGGGTTAAAAAGAACTGGCCACCAAGAATCAGTTTGACGCCTGGTGACAAGAACATCAAGAATGAGCCTCTGGTTGATAGGAATAAAATTGTATTTCCCCCACTGCACATAAAACTTGGGTTAATGAAGCAATTCGTCAAAGCTCTTGATCACACTGGAGACTGCTTCAGCTATATATGTTCAACCTTTTCAAGTCTCAGTGCCGAGAAGAAAAAGGCAGGAATATTTGATGGCCCTCAAATAAGAACACTCATCAGGGATCCACACTTTGTTACAACAATGACTGCGGCAGAGGCTAGAGCTTGGAATGCATTCTCTGATGTGGTGCGGAATTTCCTTGGGAACAGGAAAGCGGACAACTATCGAGAGATTGTGGAGGAGCTGCTCTTGAGTTTCCAAGCACTTGGATGTAGAATGAGCATCAAGGTTCACTACTTACATAGTCACTTGGCCCAGTTTCCAGAGAACATGGGTCACGTGAGCGAAGAGCAAGGTGAACGCTTTCATCAAGACATTAAAGTTATGGAAGAACGTTACCAAGGCCGATGGGACTCAAACTTGATGGCAGATTACTGCTGGTCCTTGATGAGAGACATTCCACAAGCTGTACATCGGAGATTGTACATATTTTCTTATCTTCACAATTAAATTCTTACATGGTAATATGCATTCACTCACATTGATATGCAGTCACTCTCACAACTTTGTGCTATGACTCATTAAATGTTTGTTTCATTATTATTGTAGATTGTATCTTATCTTATTCTTGTATGGATGTATGTTTAGCTATTCGTATATGAGCATAAATTTGCTGTTTTTATTGAAAATGCAATATTTGATATCTCAAAAACCTGATGGGATAGACAAAAACTGATGCCAGATTTGGAATCAGCGCCCCAAAATTACCTTAAAACCGTTGGAATACCTTATGCCAGAAAAAGTGTGTTGACCAGTGTTATCAGAGCATGTTTTTGTTAGCATTCTGACCACAAGTATCACAGAGACGATCTCTCTCTTTGTGCCGATACGTGTTCTCTCTCTGTGTATCTTTGTGATATCTGTCTGCTTATATGTCTGTCTATAGTTTTCTGGTTAGATTTTTGTTGCTATTTCTTTATACCTGATGATGATTGCTTGTGTTGCAATCGAAACGTCGTAGTATGCTATTATTTAATTTATTATTTTATCTTTATACGTGACTTTACCGAAAGAACCAAAGAATAATTCCTGCAGTCACGAAAGCTCCAAAATTAAGATTGACACAAGTATTGTGGTTAATGCAGACATGATTCCTTGTAAAACGTTTCAGTTTGGTGTTTTAACATCTTAACACCTATTTTTGTTGCCAGAAAAAAGGGGAAAACCCTATTATCATATTTTGGTACTGGCAAAGGAGGTCCCATGATGAAGCAGGTTTACGTTTTGTTAGTGGTTTCCACTCACGTCAAGCGGGTATGGCCTTGGGCTCCTCCCATTGGTCGATTTTTTCAAGGACTGTACCCCTAACCTGCTGATGGCTTTCTTATAATCTGAGGGATGTGGGCATAATAGCACACGCATTCACAAGGATCACAAAGATGTATGTGGTGCAGCAGTTAATACACTCCGTGACAAACCCAATCACCCGAGTTCGATTCCCGCTCACGATTAATAACAGTGTCGAATATCTCAACCACTCCTAGGCCTCCCCTAGGTCAACCCAGACTTAAATGAGCACCTGAGACGGGGTATAAATATCAGCACTGGGAGACAAAGACGGCGCGGCGTGGTGCTGGCCACCCACCCCCTCGTGTGCTGTTCCGGCCTTCATAGGTGCTCGCTAACAGCACTTTCCGCAACAGTCTGTTACAGGATACATGTTTGGACCTTTATATTCACTATTATGTGGGGCACAAATGAATAACTCTAAACGGCTGTGAAAGGAAAAATGAAACTCAGCGTGTGATATTTCACATGTGATTTTTGTTTGTGTTGTCGTTGTCCTACATCGCGGTTTCTGAGCACAGGCCAATAAGGACAAACATGCCAAGTGGCCAGAAGTAAACAGCACGTATTACAGGTGTAATAGATACGAGAGTTATAACTAATTTTAAGGATGCAGGATATTTAATGGGACATCTGCTTTTTCGAGCCAACAGTGACTGGTATTCAGGCTTAATAAACACAATTATTGGTTGTTATGTATAGTAATGAAATTCTGTGTCATACGCTGTCACTAGGAAACAGCAGATTTGCAGCTAACACAAATTACACTGATTAGCCTCTTGTTGATAATCAGAAATTAATTCCACTCCGATGATTCACGAGGCAATTTGTTCTAAAAGAATGCTCCTAACGCAACGCTAACCCGCTGAATATTGGACGTGTTCATACGTCGTCAGTTCCATTGACAACGTATGAGACTCTAGGTGCTCAGCGACACAAAATGAAGCAGAGTTTGTTGTCGTCGAAGTTTGCACAACGTTTCCGATGTCTGCGTAAGTGGGACACGACGTAAAAATGCGACCCATAATTTCACGGAAATGAGAACTCAGACACACACACTTTTAGCATAAAATTCTAATTCGGAAATTAATCACGCATAAATTGAGGAATGGGGGATGAATGACGTTTTATTGGGAGCCTGTCACAGCAATTACCACACACTGATAGGAGAGCGGCCTTTCTGCACTTGTTATGGAAAGTAGTCTTGGATTTGGACTAATGCTTAGATGTTTGTTTAGCACAAACATGTGCTAACAAAACAGTTATTTCGCCACATTTCATCTAGCTGATCACATTTCCATGCCCCCTGGCGATTCCTTTCTTCGGTAATATGTCATTTCAAAGTTCTTGTTTTACCATTATGTGGCAATTTGAAAATGCAAACCATTTCAACAACGATTTGGAAGCAATATGTGCCTATTTCCTTTATTTGTGCGAATTATTTTTGTTCTTCTGACAATTTACATGTGCGTATATAGACAAATGCGCAATGTATTCCAGCGTCACGCCTGTGCGCATACAACATTAATTGCTCATTGCTGACTCATCCCACGAGGACGTTTGTGTCCCGGCACGATGAGGCTTCCGTTCATTTTGTATCTCGTTTTGCTTTGCCCGTGACATCGCGGCAGTGAGCAACAGCCTCACACTGCACCAACGGCCGGAAGCAGGCAGAGCCTGCACAGTTGACGAAAGAGACGTTAATCCACGATTACCTCCATCACTTGGGAGACGCGTTCAATGTGGGATATAAACCTCGCCAGTCGATATAAGTTATAGCTTCCCCTTTCCACAGCCTATTACCTATACGAGTGCAATAAGAGAAACAGCAAGGGGTGAAATTGCTTCATTTTGCCTCGCTGGGGGACACATGTGGAGAAAAAGGGCAATTTACTCAGCCAAGACACTCCAGGCTGACCTTTACACTCTCAGGTGTAGCAACCTCATCCGATTCATCGGTCTGATGCCACGCTGCACTTTACCGGCTTGCTTTTAATACCATGAATCTTGTTTACCCAAATGCCGAATCTATTCGATGGGGCCGTTTGGAGAGGCCTAATTGTTGTTACGCAAACACTTACACCGCTTGCATTCGTGACAGTATTCCTTGAGTCGAGTTTGTATTTTAGCAGTGCCAATTTAACAGTCATTTTACTTTCAATGGTGAAGATCATAATCGTAAAGGTGCAGCCCTTGCAGTGTCTTGCTGATGTCACTGTGGAAGGGCCTCCACTCGGGGGAGCACTGGAGAGCCTTTCCAGAGGCCAATGGGAGGGTTCCACGGTGGCGAGATGTTAACTACCTCACCTGGTACACAGGAGGTCGTGGGTTCGATCCCGAACCTGAACGCTTGCTGTATATTTTGAGTTTGCATGTTCTGCCCGTGGTCGTGTGGATTCAGGAAAAATGTACGTTTAGAGGATTTGGCTGCTATACATTTCCACACGATGATAAGCCACTTTGTTGAACTATAATTTGTGATAGCCAGGTCGCTTCTGAAATAGAGCTATATAAAGCTCAGCGGGCCTTACCTGGTAAAAAAGAATATTAACAATACAGCCTAATTCATCTCCATTGTATATCATAACAGCGTTAGAAAGCATGCATAATCAAATATGTAGCTCCAACATTTTGTGGCACATTCAGTTTTATTAGTCGATGAGGAGATCCATTGCTTTCACAAAAAAATTAAAAACATTGAGCTCACAGTCATCTCAGCCCGACCATTTACACCGTCACAATTCAAACGTGCATCTCTCTGAACAGTCTCAAGGACGGAAGCACAGCTTTGTATATACATCACATTACGAGCTGCACTAGGATGCTCCACATACTTTTCGTTGTCAATGTATCCATTTATCTACCCATGCACCAATTCATCCATGACAATATATTTTTTACCAAACCAATATATTGTGGATACATCTCTGCTTCACCATACCTTCCGTATGTATACGACTTACCTGCCTTCAAGCAGCATTTACAGCATTGCTGGGCAGATGTGCCGTGCAGGAGAGGCTGCCCGTGTGTGGGAGGGTGTTTATTTTGGCAGCTTCGCCTGTAGGCAAAATAAGGCATGGCAAATGAGAGAAAACAAATGAGAGCGCGTCGCTCCAGAGATCGTGAAACACTCGCCAGCCCCCCTCCCACCTCCTCGTCAATTCTACCGCATAAAGATGAATGTTTAATTGAACCCAAACTAACGACCCTTCTAACTGTGATATAGTTGCTTACAGCCACTGCAAGAGCGAGCAACCCTTCGTTGTTAAGCAGAGGCGCGCAATTGGCACGATGTTAACACGTGTGGGTCGGTCGTTACGCAGGAACACGTGACACCGCGAAAACAGAGACAAGCACAAATATTTTGAGTTGCATTGACCTTCGTTGAAAAGTGCTGTTTATAGTATATGTATATATTCATTTGAATATCGCGACACATTTGCAGCATATGTTGGTGCATGCGCGTGCCCGCGTGCGCAGAGGCAAAATGCGCACGTTGAAATGTGTTAACGCCATTATTTACGCGCGCAATTAATAAATGTTCATACGTAAATAACATTAACATTCTGCGCTGCGGTTGCGTCCCCGTCGCCCCTCTCGCGATGAGCGCCGGCTAATTTGACATGCAGGACGTGGTCTTCGCGGCTCAAGCTTACTGAAGTGGCAAACACCATTGCAGCATTTGTGTGTGCGACCTTTGCATTATTAACTATTTATTAAAGTATCGCACAAGCTCGGATTCACAGTGGCGTTCCAGAAATCGCTCCCGATTCTGTATTTCTCCATGCAGTTTGGCACAATGTAGGATCCCTCCCTCTTGCAGCAGTTATAAATATATATTGCTGGATATCAAGACGCCACCTCTGTAAAATGGCACTGATGCCACCACACGCCCACCATACTCTGTGTCATGCCAGAGCACTGCAACTGTTGCAGAGCTCATACCAAGTCTCCAAGGTCTGTTCGTACCATCTGGCCTATGTGCCACAGAACACTCGGCTGCATGAGAGCGCTTCGAAGCATGTTTCTCTGCTATGCAAGCTGCTGAAAACCAAGAGAATCAGCATCCCATTACAATACGATGTGGATTCAAAAATCGACAAAAATGTGCCTGCATCTAGAGATGCTGTGCAGGCATAAGTGGGAATATGTATTTAATTGTTTATAGAGAGGCAGTCGGTCATAGGTAGAAGAGAAAAGGGAATGATTAAACCTGGGCTTGAGCTGGGGGGGGGGGTCCCGTACCATGGGAGCAGTAAAGGACAATGAGCGACCTCGCAGAGCAAAGGTCGTCTGGGAGTAGATTAGCCAGCAGCAGCAGCATCGGGAGGATTCCCCACATTGCTGCCCATTCTCTTCATAATTTGGTTTACATCAACTTCTTGACATATTCTACTTCACATCTCCACGCTGGCCCTGGGAACCTTAAGCCCTCTGTTCCAGCCACGTCTCTTGACACCTCCGGTCAAGCCCTACTTGAAATTGTGGCCGGTTGTTATCTTCATCCATCCCTGCTGTCTGAATGTCTATCCAAGGCCACTTACATTACTGACTCTCGCTTTATTTCCCTCCTTTAAGCTTTCGTCTTAAGTCCAAACTTAAAGCTTTCATTGTCTCCACAGTCGCGTGTAAAATATTATACAATTAAGAATCCGGGCTCACATTCTCTTCAAGTGTGGAATATATTTGCACATTTGTACGGCGTGATGTGTATTTCATGGCCTCCATTTACTCTGCCTGATAATCTAACGTAAGTTAGTGTATATGACAGATATGATAATGGTAATTATACATTTTATGCATTTAATGTGAATTGGTATAGATACACAAGTAACTAAATAAATGTTTACATAAATCGATACATTGATGCTACATTAATCATGTTTTTAGGATACAGGGGAAGGGGTATAGAAATCAATGCTAACATCCATGTTCCGTTTAATTGCATTTTGATTAAAAGCAGAGGTAAAAAAGATATTGATTAATTATTAATATAGTATTTCTACAGACATAATTACAAACATAAAGTGTTTTCGTTAGGACCTACATACAAATGATCGATTTATCATTTGCCCAGAGATGTTTTAGAAATAATTCATTAATAATATGTGACATTTATAACTTGCCGAATTTGTGTGGTTCTCTAAAGAAATTACCATATTTATTCCCCAAGATATTTTTGAACATTTACCCAAATTGAGGACTCGGTGATAATAAAAAAAAATATCATTCAATTTGACCTTACGAGGATATCCACTTCGCAGCTGCAAAAAAGTAATCAACCAGAGGCAAGGACACTGAATGGGTTTGAAGTGTAGGCAAGGTCCCCTTTACACAACACTACGGTTGTAGGCAGAACGCAAGTAGCAAAACAAACAAACAAGAAATATTCCTCCTTCCCATATTTGTCTCTCTGATGAGCACTGTTCGCTACCTATGGTGCGAAAAAAGTTAAGCGTACCAAGTACGTGTTTGTACATCCCAACGGCCACACAGGGTGGTGTTTTTCAGAAGCGTTGATCTAACACAAGCACGCTCTGGACCGTTTTCGACATTCAGTGCTTCATCAGCAGAGTCACTTAAACCAATATTGGCGAACTACCGAATGCTTATAGGCATGGACTCTCTCAGTTACATACGTTTTATAACTGGGTGAACATACTTTACCTGTCTGCAAAATGTTCGTTTACATTCGAGCGCTCGTAGAACTGGGGGAGGCCAAACTTTCGCTGATTTTTCATTGAACCCTTCGAGCTGGACATTGTTCGTCTGCACTCAACATTCAAGTAGTCGCGTCGATGCTCGAGGCGATGTTCAACCAAATGCATGGCTGGCATGGGCATAGGTGCCAGGAATGAAATTGGCACCCCTGTCCCAATTCCCCAATTTTCATAGCCTGGCTTCAGAGCCTGGGCCCACTGCTGCCCGGTTGGACTGGGTGCAGTTGCACTGCCTGCACACTCGATAGCGACACCAATACACCATCTAGATTTGCCTATGATGACAGATGCATGCTTGCCAATGGATGTACGTGCAAGACACTGAATATAATTTCCTAATTATCTTCAGCTGGCTGGGTACTCACGAACATAGTTTTGTTGCGGTTGAATTTTAATATAAACTGATATATTTTTTACGTGTATATATTGCACAAAGAGAATCCAATTGTGTGCTTTTCAAAAATGATTACTAAATATACAGCGTGTGGGATGTTTGTTTTAGCAAAAATAACCTGGACACAAAGATCAAGTAGGGGAGGTGTAATTGGAATACTCTGTGTACAATAGGTATACAGCAGACCCAACTCTGTCTTATAAAACATTTCATTTCCTTTCAGTAAATGCTGGTAGCTTGCACATATGTCATAAGCACACACACGCTCAAATTACCAAAGACCATATCTTCAGCTTACAGGTGCAGTACCCCTGCAATGCTTAAATATTGAAGATCCATGATGGTTCTAAAAGCCAAAACTGTCTAGCCGGGCAACACTGAGGCCCAGGGTTTTATTTCTGGGTAGCAACCTGGATTAAAACCCAGAAATTCCGGTGAAAATGTTTGTCCTCAAATCATGTCTTAACGACTCGGAGGAACGTCTGAAAATCAGTTTCGCGATGCCCTCTCCCAGGAGCTGTTCTGACGCATGGTGACAGTCCGCGGCTGTGTGTGTGTGTGTGTACAGTGAGGGAAAAAGTATTTGATCCCCTGCTGATTTTGTACGTTTGCCCACTGACAAAGAAATGATCAGTCTATAATTTTAATGGTAGGTTTATTTGAACAGTGAGAGACAGAATAACAACAACAAAATCCAGAAAAACGCATGTCAAAAATGTTATAAATTGATTTGCATTTTAATGAGGGAAATAAGTATTTGACCCCTCTGCAAAACATGACTTAGTACTTGGTGGCAAAACCCTTGTTGGCAATCACAGAGGTCAGACGTTTCTTGTAGTTGGCCACCAGGTTTGCACACATCTCAGGAGGGATTTTGTCCCACTCCTCTTTGCAGATCTTCTCCAAGTCATTAAGGTTTCGAGGCTGACGTTTGGCAACTCGAACCTTCAGCTCCCTCCACAGATTTTCTATGGGATTAAGGTCTGGAGACTGGCTAGGCCACTCCAGGACCTTAATGTGCTTCTTCTTGAGCCACTCCTTTGTTGCCTTGGCCGTGTGTTTTGGGTCATTGTCATGCTGGAATACCCATCCACGACCCATTTTCAATGCCCTGGCTGAGGGAAGGAGGTTCTCACCCAAGATTTGACGGTACATGGCCCCGTCCATCGTCCCTTTGATGCGGTGAAGTTGTCCTGTCCCCTTAGCAGAAAAACACCCCCAAAGCATAATGTTTCCACCTCCATGTTTGACGGTGGGGATGGTGTTCTTGGGGTCATAGGCAGCATTCCTCCTCCTCCAAACACGGCGAGTTGAGTTGATGCCAAAGAGCTCCATTTTGGTCTCATCTGACCACAACACTTTCACCCAGTTGTCCTCTGAATCATTCAGATGTTCATTGGCAAACTTCAGACGGGCATGTATATGTGCTTTCTTGAGCAGGGGACCTTGCGGGCGCTGCAGGATTTCAGTCCTTCACGGCGTAGTGTGTTACCAACTGTTTTCTTGGTGACTATGGTCCCAGCTGCCTTGAGATCATTGACAAGATCCTCCCGTGTAGTTCTGGGCTGATTCCTCACCGTTCTCATGATCATTGCAACTCCACGAGGTGAGATCTTGCATGGAGCCCCAGGCCGAGGGAGATTGACAGTTCTTTTGTGTTTCTTCCATTTGCGAATAATCGCACCAACTGTTGTCACCTTCTCACCAAGCTGCTTGGCGATGGTCTTGTAGCCCATTCCAGCCTTGTGTAGGTCTACAATCTTGTCCCTGACATCCTTGGAGAGCTCTTTGGTCTTGGCCATGGTGGAGAGTTTGGAATCTTGCTTCTGTGAACAGGTGTCTTTTATACAGGTAACAAGCTGAGATTAGGAGCACTCCCTTTAAGAGTGTGCTCCTAATCTCAGCTCGTTACCTGTATAAAAGACACCTGGGAGCCAGAAATCTTTCTGATTGAGAGGGGGTCAAATACTTATTTCCCTCATTAAAATGCAAATCAATTTATAACATTTTTGACATGCGTTTTTCTGGATTTTGTTGTTGTTATTCTGTCTCTCACTGTTCAAATAAACCTACCATTAAAATTATAGACTGATCATTTCTTTGTCAGTGGGCAAACGTACAAAATCAGCAGGGGATCAAACACTTTTTCCCTCACTGTATGTGGTGAGCGATGTGTAGCAGTGACGATTATCTAAAGCAGTACTGGGCCTCCCTTAGGTCGACTCAGCCTCAAATGAGTACCTGGTGCGGTGTGTAAACATCGCCACTCGGGAGAAAAAGGCGGCTGGGCGTGGTGCTGGCCACCCACCCCCTCGTGTGCCGTGCCGGTCTTCAAAGGTGCTCGCTAACAGCACTTGCCCCAACAGTATGGTCAGGCTATCCGGGGGATCTTTGTCTTTGTGTGTATGTACGTGGCTTGAACGTGCACAAAACCTGGCACAAGCGCCGTGGTGACGTCAGCGCCACTTAATGTCGAATGGGTTGTTGTTGTTGTATGTTGAACTTTTTTTCTCATCGTACATAGCCATCTGTGTCCGTTCCGAAAGGGATTTTCTCTGTTTGATGACTCACCGTGGTCGTGCATGAATCTAATTCAATTAAAATTAAGGGAGGAAATATTTTACGAAAGGTACCTTTTGATTCAAAGAAGCCTAATTCATTGAAATCAAATGCAAATACTCGACGCTAATTAAAGTTGTTCGCACCCTCTTCTTTTCTGTTCACCATTCTCATCTTTTTCTGTCATCTACCATCTCATGCGCCCCCGCCCCGCCATCCCTTGCATAATAAAATTAAACTCATTCACATACAATAGGTCACAACAAGCTACAACTCAATGCGACATTTACATGTCCCTTTAAACCTGCTTCTTGGCCCTTACCTATTTTCCTCTGCTGGGGGTTACAAGTGCCGATTGTAAAGATGCTGAAACACCCTCTGTGAGGCAATGATGAACGGGCAGCAAGGTATTGTGCCAAGTTGGGCGAGATCGTTTATGAAGGCCCTGTGGGAAGTCGTTCTGCAGAACTCTGAGTGCAGTACCAACATGCATCAAGCCACGCAACTTTCACAAGTTCTTTGCCCGAGGACACGGCCGAAGTTCAAGCTCTGCCATCGCATCTGATCGCAATGCCACCTCTTCACTTCGTGGTGCCAAACACCGTAGCCGGGATATAATACCGAACGGTAATTGAGGTGGTTTCCCCGTGGCTTCGTAAACGTTGGTCTTGAGTTGGCACCATTGCGAGATGCAGTTTAGCGTCACGCCTAGGATGCCCCCACATATAGGAGGAACACATTCTGGTTAATAAACGCACAAAATTACGATATAAAGGAAAACAAATACTGAGACAGCCGTCACAGTATATTTATGGATTTTATTTTGTTCTTGTTGGACATGAATGTGCTCCCTGATGTGCTTTGTACACAGGCCTAATGGCTCAGCCATGCAGGATATGTGGAGGAATATTCCAAAACCCTTGGGCTCCTTCCTCAGCCTTGGAATGAATTGAGTGCATTCTGTCTGGGAATTGCCTCTCCCTTTTAATCATTTCACCTTTCAGTTTCCGCAAATGCAACAAAACTGTACTTCTGTGCACATAATCATGTCCTACGCCCCCCCACCCCACTGATGTTATCAAAAGACATGCTCTTGCATTCGCAGTATTTCGTACATTTAAGCTAAAGTAATTAATCTAGCATTACATTACAAGATATTACGATCTAATATAACATATTACAAATGAATGCGAATACATTAACCTCAAAGCATCACTCCCTGCTACTTCCTACTCACCTGGGGCCCATGTTGATGACATCACACCAGCTTTTAAGGCCCAACATATTTCACAATCATGTCAATTGCTTGATGATGCCGGGTGTATGTTCAACTATG
>NW_024705268.1:41549-57640 GCF_018977255.1 Callorhinchus milii | reverse complement strand
CAGCTGCCTATGTACGGTGCAAAAGACATTCAACCTACATACACACAACACATCCTTTACTCATGTTCACATCGAGCTTTTGCATGTGGTGGTAACATGGCACCTGAACCGCGATTAACTCTTGGAAATCTCCTTTTAGACTACCCTTGCTAAACTCATTCACGTTATTGATCATTAACAAGCAGCAAAAACTATGAATAATTCCGTGCCAAGAAGGGGTTAACCAATGTTGATTCCCAGCACCGGCCCACTTACATCTTTATTCACAGCGCTTATTTTCAGAAATTCATAGGGCCGCGATTACGGGAGTGCGGCGAAAAAACTAAATTTTCACACTAATGACACTAATGGCTGCCTCGACAAGTGTTTGTAAATGTAATGTGCGGTCCTGTGGCTCTGATACAAAGAAAAAAAAACCAGGAGTAATGAATGGCTCTCTGATTGAAAGTGTTGCGATTTAACACTCGTTAACACAGCGGGGCGGGGTGGGGAGCTCCTCCCACGGGGTTCCAGGATCGGTTGATGTTTTGTGCAAAGCTCAGCTGAAGCCGTTGCTCGTGAGCAGTTTGAACACTCTCCCAGAAGCGCGGGGACCGAGGACACCTCTGAACCGCGTCTCGATCGCACGGTTTGGCCGCGTACGCACAGCCGCGACTGTTTCTTGAAACTACAATCGCGGGTTCACGAACTCGAATCCTCGCTGGGGAATCACTCGTCCCATCTTGCCTTTGAGGCGGATAAACGCTTTGTACCAATTCTAGATTTGAAGCTTTCGTGACTGCAAGGATTCATACTCTTAGTTAGTAAAAAAGTGAAATTAAAATTAATGAAAATAGAACAATAAAAATCACGACGTTTCGGAGGTACCACTTTGTCGGGGCGTCAACAGCTGCATTTGGAATTTCCACCAGTGTGCTCACGTGGCTGTCAACGAAGATGAGCGGAGCGCGACTTCTCGTTCAGAACAAGAATCGTTGTTTAAACTGCAGGAGGAATCCGATGAGCTTTGAAGATATTTTTCATTGATGTCCAGTAGGGTGTGTCAGCAACTTACAACAGCAAACAATATATATTCTTGGGACTTTCGGTAAAGTCACGTAGATAGGTTCAAGCGGTTGGCTTTGTACCGAACTGTTCTGTAGCTGTAGATACCAAGCGATGGATCTAAAGGGGGTGTTGACGTATCGGCGATCAGTAAAGTGCCCTGGTGATGTCATCTCTAACAAAGAGTACCGGATTCTTTGGCCCTTGAGGGTTTTGTTAGGGAAATTTAACCCATACGATACATGGGCACATACGTCTTAAACACGTAAAAGGCAACCACGATACTTTGTTGCAACAGGGTGTCCGCGGATTAGAAGATGGCTCCGGAGGCACTATCACACACGTATACCGTGTGTGTGCGATAATTACCCCCACGTTCGCTTAGAAGCGGGAACTAATGAAGCCAACGCCGCCGGGTAGTAATCGCAGAGAGCAGGCGTTACCGTCCAGGCATAGGCAACATACACCTCGCCTAGCTCATGCTATTTCACAAAATATAGAGTCTAGCCGGACGTTTAGGCAGCTATCCTTTCTGCCCGAATTTACCTTAATGCAGTTGACTTGCTGAAACACTGCGCCATCAATAGACTCATCCCTACTGATTGGGAAGACCCCAAACCTTGCTGTTTTGGGGTCATGCGGAAGGACTTAAGTAACCGAATCGGCAAGGTACCCTAATGTTAATCATCATCACGTTATCTAAGGTTCGCACACAGGTGGCGACCTCTTCCTGCGGTTGGAAATGACTAATCCATCGACTGGGGACATATTGCTCGGTCGCTAGTGATATTGCCTGAATGGCTGGCAAGCAGTTTGCACATCTTAAAGAGCGTCCTGTAAACTTATTACTTAATCTGAGGGGGAACCTATGGATTCGGGCCCAGAGGTATAAAAAACTGCGATAAAAAATTGGGCGCATTTCAGGGGTCCGTTACCACAGCAGAGATATCTTGAACGAGGGATCAACGTCGAACGCCCTGTTTTCTCCATGTGGTGTATGATAACGTTGCTGCCCATATTCAAAAAAAGTCTATCTGACGTATTGGTGGGCAAACAAATAAACCCATAGTTCTCCTAAGCACACCGTCTCAAGTCGCATATCACACCTGAGCTAAACCCGTTCCCGACTGCGTCTAGAACGCATACAATGTTGCCTCTTGCTGTAGCCTAGAGCTCAGGCCGGGCTCAATACTAGTTCACTACATCCACGCGTAGTACGGTTCTCGTCAAGACACGTGCCCACGTACACCACGCTTCCGCGCCGATAGTCTCAATTAAAACAGAGATGATTTCCAGTGCTGATGATTCAGGATTTCAAACGTTAAGTCAGGCCAGTTCCTTACTCGAGCCGCGAAAATTCCTTGATGATGTCGAAAGGTCGCCGAGATAAGACTGTCCGCTGGCTGCGACAGAGTAGGGTTCTGTCTAGCCTTACCGTGATTCATGCGAGATCGCAGCACTAGGCGTGTCATAGCGGACCAGCGACCCAACTAGTTTGCGGCGCTCCGGCTTGGTATCGATACCTTTTGGGACCGTGTTCTATACTGGTGAGTGACGGGCTCTAGCTTTGAGGGGGTGCCCATAGTCAAATGGATGGTGCAAAGTGTTAATATTCCTATTAGATTTAGGCGCATTGCGCACAAACGTGTATCAGTTGCGCAATTATCGAGCTTAATCCACCCACGTCTAAATCCGATGACCCCGACTCGTTGCAGTGGTCGGGCCATTTCTCAATGACGCAGTCGCCCTAGGTCTCATTATTTCGGAGTAGGATGGTTGACTTTGTTTCACTGAGCTTAATTGTCTTCCTTGACGGAACCAGGGTTGCGCACAAACCGCAGAACTTTAACCCTATTTGCGCCGCACACACGAACGGGAGATAGTTTGGTGCACGCTACGATCCTACAATAGACGTTAACAGAGATCCCTCTACGATGCCCCAATGTTAATGCAGTTAAGTACTTGACGCCGACTTCGCTATCAACTACATCAATAGTTCGATATTTATGACAATTGATTTACATCTTTGCTAGCCTCACGATCTAACGTTATATGTGCCGGTAACACTAAGATCTCCCGTAGCAGATGCCCCATGAACAATGCTGTTCCGGGCTCCCACTCGTACTCTACGCTGGCTCGCCCCGGCCGTCACCTTGTCGCGTAGTAAGGCTCGCCTACCTATAATTGGTGATAGTTCCTCTTTAAGCCCAGGTAAGCAAGTGCAACTAGATCAGGGGACATTGAAGCAGATGTTCTATCCTAGCTTGGTACGAAGAGGCCAACTCATGTGATCATCTCCCGATACGCTGTTGCCCAATTTTCCATGAACGTTCCATCAAATGATCGCAATGTTTGACGGAGGACGCAGGGCATCAAGCGCCAAAGCTGCCGCTGTGTCATAGTGCCACGTGAATAATGAATTCCTCAACTGGAAACTGCTAAAGGAATGTGTGCATTCTACAGTACGTTGTCTTGCTATTGACAACTTATTTTCTCGAACATGGGTGTCGGTTGCAAATTGCGAGCAAGCACGGCCGGGTCGTATAACCCCGCGTCCTCAGTCTAATACGGGCTAGTCTTGTATACGGGCCCCGCTCTGCTCCGCATCCAGCATCTAGATCCCTACCGCGCTTCAGGTATAAGCTGCAGGTATGCCCGCTCTTGGACGGCGTAACCAATATAGGCGGCTATATAGTTGCTTTCAGCACCATTGTTTTAAATTACGGGGTTCAGGATGTTAACCTTAGTCCTTAGCTCAATGGTAAGAACGAAGCGAAGGTTCCCTGTCCTTCTATGACTGTAATTTTACAGAAAACAGTCTCTGAATTTATAAAGCGGATTTTGCCTAGGATTAAGAGTTTTGTTTCGACGGGACTACTACGCTCTTTCACCCGACTCTCTGTGAACTTCCATAATAGTGGAGCCATGATTATAAGAGTGAAAGGATCCTGATACGGGGTTACCAATGACGATCCAGCATGAATCCTTTTATTGTCTCCGATAATTGAAGCTTTTTCTCAATACCCTGTATAGCGTAGCCAACTCTTCGTGCTTGCCTAGTTCAATCGAGGCCATGCATGGAGCCCCCACACGTAGGCTCCTGTATAACTCATATCAACGGCCAGCATTACGCAAAACTTATGGCGCGAAAGATCATGTTTGTTTGAGCGCCGGATCGTAGCACTTCAACGCCTGATACGTTGTTCGGACCACTGTCTGGGGTCAAAGCGATGCTCGGCTTGATTTCCGCCGCCTCGTCGTGGGTGTCACAGCTCCTATGGGATAAAGCAGGGTTTCGGATTCCATAATCTCCTCCTGACTCGATGAATCAAGCTCGTCCATAATAGCGCATATGTTCTGCCATGTACCTAAACCTCTCCGACATTACGCTAAAAAGACACAAGGACCGGCCTTGAAGATTGCCGGCCGTTAGACGTGCGCATTCCGGAATTTGTTGCCACACGGGGCCTTGGCCTACGCGAGCTTCAGTCAGCTCTTCGGTATGGCGATGTGGTACAGTAGTGCCTAGTCCCTATTTCGGGATCGTCTTTTACGATGTGGAGTTGGTCTAGCAACATAACCGGGCTGAGGTGGCTAACCTTTGGCTCCGGAGGCTTCTGAGATTTATGCCCACCCAATGTTTACCTAAACTGGACACGGAAAGATGCTTCGCATCTACTAGATGGGTTTTCTCGTGGTAATACATGGCGTGAGGCCATTTCTCCGTGTTAGGTACTACATATACATGGCGTGACCAAGGGTGGTATAACCTGGCGTTCTTGATCTCACATTTACCGTGGTACAAGTTGGGTTGATATCCGTAGGCAAAGCGAAACAGACCTTGGGCTATTTAAATCCAAGTTGAGACCACAGTCATAACCCGTGAATTTGAGCGGCTATGAAGGTGTCCATCGCGTGTTCCTCGGATTTAGCGCCGTTTCCGCATCAGTCGTATTCTGTCATTCCTACCGAGGGAAACTAGAAATATTTACTCGCAGCATGCCCGCCCGTCCAAAGGGTCGTTTAATACCGAAACGTTTGTATCTATCTAGACTCGTCCGACGGCGTTTTCTGTGTACCATTCACTCCGTTAAGGTCATTGCCTATTTAACGAGGTTTCCTTCTGGCCATTGAGGGGGTGATTATTAGTCTATTTGACCAGTTCGTAGAGAACAAGTCTGCCGAGGTGGTGCGACGTACATCTCGTCTAGGTTCACGCAGCCAAGGAGTCTGTACTTAACTATTTGGGCGCTCTGTCATAACGTGCGGTCTCTGTAACTTACTCTAGAGAGTGGGTACATTCCTTATCCACGTACTATTGTGATAAAGCGCGTATAGCAGGTCGGACGTGCGAATCATTACTACTCGCGTTAGCGGCATGATTGACTCCCTCCAGAGGTTATCAATATGCTAAATAGTGTATCGGCACACACTTCCGAATAGGATAGCAATGGTTTTCGGATAACTTTACTATTAAGAGTTTTTCAGACACGTTTTATGCCTGCCCTGTTGTTTAGCGCCATATTATCGGAGGATTTAATAACATCTATTTATAGTAATATTATCTTACTATCAGCTGCAAAACCCGAGCGCCGCGGCCCACTCTACCAGTTGCGCTTGCGCAAGCCCAGCAATCTGGCATTAAGTGTATTAGAGCTGGAGATAATCGGTTGGCGCTTCCGCGTTATGGGGACGGTCGAAACCCACTTTAGCATCCTGCGGATCTCACTTGTGCCAAAGTGACCGTCGTACTGCAGCCGGTACGAGGCACACCATCCTGTTCACTTTCGCAATAGGTAATCAAGGGCTATCTACTTAGACGCGGACTAACGCACTGAGTTTTATAAACGAACTCTTCTTGTCACTAAATAATTAAAAGTCGTTATCGTTAGCAACGCCGGAAAGGACACGCAAGGTTCTGACAGCCGTGTGTCTAAACACGACAGTATTGGACTAATCTAGCTAGTAGCGAAGAGCGCCGGACGCATGTCAGGAACTAAGCTACCAGCCTTTTCTATTCCTAGGAAGTAGTCCGAAAAATTTAAATCGGTTGCGACACGTTCAAATGGCATTGCGCGTCATCCTATGTCCCATATCCCTTTGAATTAATTGACGAGCGGCTGAGTTCTTGCGTGGAGCGCCCCAGCCAGCTAAAGGTATCTACGCAATACACGGCCCATAGTTTAGTGGAGTAGCCAAACCGCTGCCGAAGTGGACAACCACCCGTGTTAGTGCAGTTATCCGTTACGTGGCCCCCAGTCGTGAGTCCACACGCGATCTATCTTCGCTAGGGTATCAACCGGCGTACATTTTTCTGCTGGCATGTGGGAATCTCCTCCGCAGCGCTCGTTCGAGCTTTAGTGGGGTAGCCGGAGTGGCGTCGCCTAGGGCGAGTGTATCTCGGCCAGTCTTTAGAAAGCTTTTGGGAGGTGTTGGACTACGACAAGTGAACCACCCCGCGGTTGGGTACGCTGGAACGTGAATTAGCCCCGGCCGTTTGATTGGGCAACAAATACTATACTAAGTTGTGGTGCTCAACGTGAGTTACTGTCGCTAACGAGTGATGCATTTCCAGCTTGATTCCTAACACGAATTCGTCGGACCAGAGCGTGCGCTCAGGGAGTCAGCCGCTGAAATTGTAAATCACGTACCGGGCGCGAAAGCAGTCTACAGCTCACTGCAGTTATTACCTAGACTTCTGTCTCCGCTTGCACGCGATGTTTCTCGTACATGGATGATTGAGCTGTTTACCAAATAGATCTGTGAAGAGGCAGGAGGGTAGCTTGCTCCTAATTCTGTGCCTCTGGGGAAAGACATCTGTCGAAACTGTGGCATCGGCAACCTATGGGAGCAATGCGCAATGAACGATATACGACACTTGCCGCTCTTAACACAGCGGTGCAAGAAATATACTACCGCGCCTTTCGACCCAATGACATGGGGCGGGACCTGTGCAAGCATATTAGTCATTGTGCGTCGAGCTCCTGAAAACCAAACCCGGCTCATCATCGGCGACATAAAGCTATGGTCGAGCAAATAGTGCATGCCCCTGACCGAATATGACTGACTCTGCAGTCGCAATAAGCCACAATCTGAACGGACGCACCAGCTTACCAGCTAGAAGAATAAGCTACGTGTTATCAGCATCTGATTCATTAGGAGAGCATGTGCTTTCATTTCTATACCTGGTGGCCTGCTGATTTTGCACTATCTTATGCACTTTTTTCCCAAGAGCTACCGGGCTTTTGTCGTGTCTGTCAAGCACTTAATCGTCGTTATAAATAACCATAGTTTTATCGGTAGTGGTTTGATAGCGCAAGTTAATTGTTCCAGTTGGACTAGGCTGCCGACACACGGGACCCGCTTCCGACCGCCGTCATACTGTGCTGGAGGACCCTGATCGTAGGCATGGGCACTGACTCGGGGCTGCACGCACCGGTTCAACAGTTCGCCTGAGGGGCGTGAATCGCCATGACGTGTGAGGGTATTCCGCCTGGCATATTAGCGCCAGGCCGCTGTGGCGGTAAATACGTATGTCAAATACCCCGTTGTACCAATGGTACGTGCTTAGAGGTCTGTCGTAGTCTCCGGCTTATGCCCCGCTACGTCAAGCGGGTCCAGCCGTCTGTTTTTAACCTTATATATACGGAGGGCTTGATTGCTAAACCACATGCAATAAGACAAAGCATGGAATACCGCATATGTAACAATAAGTTGTGACGGTCGGCCCATTCAAGATAAAGCCGTGGTAGTGGGGATGTATACTTCTCTACCGGATGCCCAACACTCTGTAAGAACAGCAAGTAGTCGCTCGAATCCAGGTGAGAACACAGAGAAATACGCCTCTTGCATGTATTGTTACTTATGTTTTACGTCTCTTCGAGTGCCAAATACTGCGTTTGATTACGTTTAGAGCCTAGCCCCATTTGAACAGGCGAGTTGGCGCTATCTAGTGCAGCAATAGACCGGTCGTTAGATACTCTATCCCGGTAGTAGCAGTCTTTGTGATAGGGTCCGCATGTGTATAATCGTATACTAGGGTTTCTTTCGAGCTACCTTCCGCGTCATCAATTTCGCCAGAGTCCCTAGAACGGCGGTTTCCGTTGCAAGAGGTCTTGGATGCAAGCCTACCCTTAATACTTAGATAACTTCAGAAAATTAGTAAAAAATATGCTGCTCAACGTCCCTTCGAGAGGCAATCCCACGGTGTGTTTCTATATAATACGCTGGGCAGTCTAATCTCTTCTGTCTTGTTCTCCTGGGGCGACCACGAGCAAAGCTACTCGCAGTGCTCGTATAGAGCCCCCGGAAATCAGGCACGATAGCGCCTAGTGAGATGGGACTATGCGCCGTTCTACAAGGCACTGTACCGCTCTTTTGTCGCCCGGGTCTGGACATGGGGCACCGTATTGCCACGGAGTCCCGATCGGCAGCTAGACAAGAAGCAATCTCCAGATGTGAGTGTTAACAGTTGATCATACAATGTACGTGCGGTTTGAGCTGGCTTATTTTTCTAAACCCAGTATGATGCAACTACTTGAAAGAGGTGCCACTAGTGCCCTTTGGTAAAAACTCGTTCGCATCGGCCAGCGTCCAGTCTTAGGATGACTGGCCGGCACTCCTAGTAATCACCGTCCGTAAGTATTAACGCCCAAGTGGATGAGAATATCTACTTTCGGCTCGGTCGTTTTGCCCCACCGTCGCGTCCCGACCATGGGTACGTGACATCCTTCCGTTGCGTACAATGAAACGAACGTCTTTAAACCTCACCCGTATAATGCATATGGGGCATGGACCAGTTCCCTGTTGCTACGGAACTCGGCGAGTTAGGCTTTAAATCGTCTGCGGCTCCGTTCTTCCGCACCCATATTCCTACTTGTCAAATCATGTCTGATGGTGGATCGAATTACATAACAATCGGAAATTCGCAAGGTGCCAAGACAGCTAAAGAGATTCTAGTGACCTTGGCGATAAAGACTTAGATGATTGTTGTTCTTCGCGGAACCGCCATTAACGCGCCAGTACATGGACTCAGCAGCGTTACCACCAGGTATGATCCCCTCCCCGAAACCTAGACATTAAGCTTCTCACCAGTGCCAGCGCAACAGGAAACACGAACTGCCAGAAGTTTGGTTTGTGTGAGGGCACGTTAGTGGTTAGAGTTCCGTTACGCATATACCGGGGCTGCCCTATTATTCCAATTCTAGAGGTAGGTGCATTATTGTTTATTCTTGAGAGGAGTAAGAAGTGGCCTTGTACAGTTACTTTCACTCCTAGCATTTTGCGTCGGTACGACCCCTCGACGTACAGATGCCCCAACTTAGTATGCAAGCTTCAGACTGTTCACCGGGAGGAGGCTGGGAATAGGGGCATATAGAGGGCGTCGCTTTAGACCGGACAGACAGTTAAGATCCTTCACTTAGTGCTCTCCTGTCTCTCAATCTACACGTTCCGTGTACACTTCAGGTCAGAGGCATACGGTCAGGGAAACAGGCAACGGATAGTAGTAGCGTCATGTGAATCACAGAACCGTCTTGATTGATGCGACGCTCTGTGGGCAAAGGCCACAATACTTCTCGTTCACTTCCTCTTGTCTATATGATCAGCGGATTGCGTTGCCAGGGATTAGTACGCGGATTTCCGCGGGCTTTAAGCCTAGGGCGGAAGGACCCGAATGTTAGAGTCGCCGCCGTAATTTGGGAGCTCTTTTCACGATGTCCGCGTGGTATAAATAACGTACGACACAGCGGATCTAACACCTAGACGGTAGCGCTAAGGTTTATATTACACGGGGCCAGGATTGACACGTCGCTCTTCGCTGATATCTGCTGTAGCCCGTGGAGACGGCATAGAGGTTTAGATCTACCTTACGTTTACACTCTTACATCTGCGCGATCCTCTTAGAGAAGTCAGGAAGTTGGGAGCTCTGTATTAATTTGTAAGGTTCGACAATAACGGGAACCTCTTCAATCACATGTTCGACGCTGCCAGCGCTCGTCCAACATGGGCAGATTTGTAGCGACCCTAACGCGAGGTGTTGTGGGATGTGACCGCACCTGGTGAGCTGAGGGCTTTTCGAAGTGATCTATGGAATTTCATGAGGCTAAGGAGAAATTCGACCAGAAGATTGCCGGCGGAGACATACCCATAGCTCCATGTGAGTCTCAAGAATTGACAGTTCGTCTCACTGCCTTTGGACAGGTGGAGTGACCATCTGCGACCGGAACAGGACTCCCTCACCACAAAAGGCCTTAAATGTTGATGTCACACCATAGATTTCTCACCAATCGGTAGTCGACGAAATCATGGGAAAGAGCGGGGCGCACCAGTTCCGTACCCCCAAGTCAACAACAGCCTACAACCCTCGAAGAAAGCCAGGACAACATCCGTTTCGTCTGGGTCCGAACCGATAAACTCTTGAAGCAATGTTCTGGCTGCGTACTGTTATCGCGGCCTAGGAGTTTCGCTGGTTCAACTTATTGCCATGCTGCAACGCAAGTGCCACTAGAGTCTTCGCGGTGATCGGATCGGGGAAGGAGCGGCTTAGGAAACTCGACAGATGCGATTCACTTAACCTAACGAATTGTCGGCAGATCCTTCGGACCATCGGTTATGTACTAATGTACTGCAGCTCTGCCAATGCGGCCCTTAAACGCGCATCTTTATTTGATTGTATCGGTGTTTAATTTCTTTGAAGAGTGTGATGATTGATAGGATTGAGAGCAGACATTGAGAATACTTTGTAAAATTGCATGTTTCTACAGTCCGGATGGATGTTTCGCTTCGGCGGCTGAGCAAGCCCTTATCTACAATTAGCTATGTGGGCTAGGGCGTCGGCCCGTACGGGGATTACAGCAGCATGTCGAACTAAGTTGATGCGTCAGTCGTTTTCCGATACTGGACCCATCAACACCCGACTGAGATACACTATCTACCATAGCGATCGCCAGTCTTTTCGCTAGTCCGCTGGCTCTGCCCCTGCGTTCTTACTGACCGGGATTGGTCAAGCTGGACGACTTTATTCCTCCGGGTGGGTGTTTCGCCCCCACACGGCACTCTTAAATACGACATACCGGGGGACGAACTGAACTGGGCATCTGCGACTGTTGCATATAGAAGTACCTTGGTGAGGCGCAGACTCGCAACAGAGGTAGACATCGTATCCTACCGCTGGGACTCAAGCTTCAAGGCTAATTCTTATATGCAGTTCTGAAGGGTAGTAAGCGCTAAAGGTACGCCAACAACTTCGGTCTTGTATCGAGAGTCGGTACGCCCCACCGTGATGCCCCCCTTTCGGCTTGCATTCGTGTGTATTTTCTCAATAATGCACACTGCCCGATGACATTTGATTCAACGAAGCTTGAGATATCCGTAGTCCGCGGCTTTATCATCCTCATATAGGCCCTTACGGGCTTTGCAGGTGGCCTTTGGAAGGTTTTCCGACCCCCCGCAGGCGCGTACTTGCCCTGACTTCTCGTAAGTTCGTTAAGCTACAGCGCCGTCTTTTACCGGATTGAGGATGCCATCCGTGGGAAATGATGTGAACAGCAGGTGCCGACACTTTGAATGCTCTAACTATATTGATCAGTGTCGCCTAGGGTAGATGAAACATGGCCGTCACCTAGACGGTATACCATATACGACGTGTATTCAGGGGCATCGTTCGTAGGAAGCGGTTGAGATCACCCCGCGCGTTGCCGTATTGAGGATACTTGATATCATAATGTGTTCCCGTGGACGCCAACAGACTGTCCGGCTGAGTATCGCACCAGGGAGTGGGTGTTGTATGTTGATGCGCATTGTGAGTCTCACGGGGGCCACAACGGTCCTACGCAGATTGTTAAATACGGCCGCGTTACAGGGTCCCGGGTACCCTTCGGTAGCAAGCATTTATTGCGAGTACACTCCGCCGAAGACCTACCCACAAATGAGGGACCTCAGGTCTTCCGCCAAATCTCTCTGGACCCTAGAGTTCAGCATTGAGTACCGGATAACGATCTTCGCAGATTCGTTTCTGCTCCAACTCATAACAGGGGAAACTGGATAACGTGTTCAGGAGTTAAGGGCACGACGCTGGTCTTACAATTCCTCGATGGAACTCTACTAGCAGTACCGGCCGGTCTGCATCAATAAGAGGAACGGCCGAAAACGGTCCATAATAGGCACAATGGCCTGTAGATTCCTCTAAGAGCTACTACCAAGTTTAGGTACACGTGCAGCCGGGGTTACGCCAAGGTAGGAATAGACTTTAGCTACTTGAACACTTTATTCTATCCTCGACCAGACCACTGTTCCCGCGGACTTTATTGACAGTTGGAAATTATGTTATGAGAATTTTTTTCACATACCGAACAGCTCAAGAGTAGAGGCAATTGAAGTAGGGGCAAACAAACTTTGAATTCGGAACCGCTCGCATCTTAGTTGCCGGCCCTGAGGACTTAACAGGAAAAAGGGGAAGGTAGACGTTGAAAAATGTGATGTGAATCGTCGGCCCAACTTAGCCCATACGCGAGCACGTTCCAAGTGACGTAGCGTGCACTTGAGTTCGGGGTGGTACTACTCAGCTAGCAACCTTGGCGGATTAATATTGCCAGTATAGACAGCCTTGCTCTGCCTGGAGCGTTCCACCTACACATGGCTAAGGGCGCTCACGACACTATTGCCACGTCATCTTCTTAGTGATTGCTCAATAACCAGCGACCTTATAAATCTCTCATAAGTACCCGCGACGCATCATTTCCTCGTCGTGTCTGAGTACTTCCCGGACAGTCCTACTTCAGGATAAAAAGATTACCGCGTGACCAAGCATCTAAAAAACAGACGATTGGCCATAAACTGCAGTAGGGCGCATACTATTCTGAGCCGGTTGGTTGCGGGGCCTTTCTCTTCTATCTACGCTCCTCATCCGCCAACCTGGGCCGAGTACAGTGTGTTATTTCTCGAGGCGGCTGAAATTTATACTAGGAAAGTAGGGCTTATGAGGACCCCACGGTCAGTGAGCACCATTCGCCCGTCAGCGCCTAAACCGCTTAAAAGGTCCCTGCGTTACCATCGGGGGGATAACGACATATAGTAGCCGACTCACCGCGGAGTCCAACTGGCAGAAAATGTCAATGGTCATGAATGCACTCTAAATTGCGGGGGATCTAAAGAGCGATGAATGGAACGATTATAGGACCTCTGAGACGTCCAGGCAGCATGGGTTCTTAATGTAAGGGGACTTATAAAGCCGACATTGTAGGCGCGCTATGTGTTCCCCCGTTTTGTTTTAGATGAGTCACCTAGAAACTCTTACTGCTTAACTTTCCTAGGAAGGGCTGGGTTAGCTGCTGACTATCCTCCTGTATCTATCGCCCAAGATCACTGACAGGTGAGGTTGCATGTGCGCGGCCTCCTTCGTTGTAATCGATGCTTACGAGGGGTCGGCTTCAAAGGTTAATCACTCCATTTTATTTAAATTGACAATAAGACGCTGGGAGTATACCTTAGTCGGTGGAATATCTTGGAAGCAAACCCTAGAATGTGTACTAAACTTTTTCTCGTAGCCAGAGGGGAAGCCAGAACTTTACCAAACGGTCCAAAGTATTGACTGGCTTCCCTAGCAGCTGTAATACGGAAGGTGTGTCCCAATTTGGACTTTGGGAGTATCCAGAGGTTGCGCTCCAACACGCTTACCATGACTCGTCAACGTCTCCCTTGGCCTGTCTGGAGCTGGCATCAACGACCACGAATTAGAGGAATACGACATAAGGTCCCGCTAACGTTATAGGTATCCCTTCTCACTGCCAAATAACGGATAGTAAGGCAGATCTCTCTAACATTAACGCGAATACGGTGAAGGGATATCGAGTAATGCTGTAGCCGGTTGTAGCAGTAAGGCCGATGAGAGCTTACGGACAGGGAATTGGGTACTAACTTCCTCCAAAAGCCTAAGCGCTCGGTCGTGTAGGGTCACACCCAGCATGGAGCTCTAGAACGGGGCGATAAGGTTTCTGCCCTCTCTTCACATTAATCTACAACGCTGGGATTGCATGGGCCAATTTCCTCCTGGAGTTATATGACAAAAGCCACGTGCTTGTATAGAGCCGCTTCACGAGGTAACGATGTCACACCCAACGTACCGGGCCTACATTGTAACCTAGGCAGCCCCAAGATTGAGGCGACCATCTAGTGACCGGCCATTCGCCTATTTTATGTGTCCCACCTGAGCTGAATTCTACTCGCTGCAATTGGGGAGCATGCAGGACGGTATTTGGTTCTAAGTGACGACATGCCCTGTGGGAGCTCGCGTCGAACCCCTATGAATTTCCAAAATGAGCGCCACCGATTATGGCACAGTCGCTAGTCGCAACTCCTGCGACAAACCGAGTACCTAATAAACTATTAACAGGTTCTACCCTACATTTACAGCGGCCAACAGCAGTGAACTTATCCACATTTCAATTCCGTACCAGAGTATCGTTGAATGTGATCTTTCCAACCTGCAATCATGTATGATGCCTAATTCGTGTAATGGACAGGTTCATCCTTTGGGGGTGCACCAGCCAGGATCATCAACACTCCGCAGAACACACCGAATTAATTATCGCTTGCGTAATTCCATATTATACAGCCGTCTTCCGTATCGTAATCGCTCTCTTAGCGACTGCCGTATCTCCCAACCAATTATATGTACGTGGTGCATGGGTATGATAATATTGCCTGATGACAGCGGCGGTATCCGAATAAGGTATCATAGTGTAATTCATTATCAGTGTAAATTCAAGTTTGACAGTGCGCCATGCTGTCGGATCGGTGCCTGGCGCTATGCATTATAATGCAAAGTGCTTACACAGTCATACCAAGTCTGGCTGGGGGAGCCTGCCAAATCCGATACGCCTTGAAACGCGTGCCATGTAAGCTTCCCACCTATCTTATCAGGAATGTGAACACGCTCGGCCAGCGGAAAAGAAGTTACCAGTGCCTAGTGCGCCTTGAACGAAGTACCAGTTCACCATCCTCAACTATTCTACCAAACAACGCTAACGTATCCACCAGTCCAGTTATGGGTAGAGTATGAACAATACTAGGACGAACCCATTCCTCGTTCAACATGATCCTGACGTATACGGAACTACCCCCGCAAGTTTGGGTTCCTAAACGACGATGACACAGAGCCCGCCTATTTTGGTCAAACTAAGGCACCCGTCTGAGAGGACATCAACAACAAAGCACTTTTAAGCTATGAACCCTTGCGCCAAGTGACACCTTATCTAGGAGACACGCGAAACTGATACCCAAAGGTAATTGTGCTTTGCCGCATGCGGCTATACGCTACTCGCGGGGGAGTGTCTCTCCGACTCAAGTAATGCGGCAGGTGTAGCCGCTACCTGTCCTTTGCACGGCACTGTTAGGGGTAGTTCAAATTTGTAGAAACGCATCTTCTACTTTCATCATATTATTCGCGTGAGCAATGCCAACCTTTCACGAGTTATGTTTGAAGAACGGTTGACACGCGGGGATAACGGATGTTCGAATAGCCAGCAGGTTTGTTTTAGTACATGGGAATGCATCAGCCTGACTGTGAGTTCATGCTGAGTATAATTCGCGTCATACGCGCCCACGCACGGAATGTGCTGACCCAACGCGCAAAATTCAAAGCCCGCATCTGGTGAAGGCACTTCACTGTAGTGATTTATGATTGGCGTCTGCTTCTGACTCCCGTGTATAATCATATCATCGGTATAGCTGCTGACAGGTGGTACCAGGGCCAACTTCCAAGTTAACATACTCCCCTTGTTCGTCCGGTCCGCGATAGGCTATCTAGCGATCTTCCCAGAGCCCGCGTAGTCTGGTCATACTAAGCTACCACGATGGCACATAACGACTTTGTGATCCATTTACAATTGCGCTCGTGAGGTCCAGAGCGAAGTGAGGGCCTCAGGACCTGCTTAAGTTTCATTCTAGTTGACCTCTCGGTATGGTTTCGCTCCCTACGTTGTCACAGTGCTCGAGTTGGCCCGAGCGTAGCCGATCCGATTAGCATTATTAGTTATTTCCACGTTGAC
>NW_024705268.1:0-41519 GCF_018977255.1 Callorhinchus milii | reverse complement strand
CGCACGCACAACGGGTGCCAATTGCGCACACAGCACGAGTCACCAGGAGCAGGCGTGAGGCCAGACCTCGGTCTTCAACACGGGTCCGTTGCGCACGCTCGGTACAGGAACACGACTTGTCTCCGCGCGTTCTCGGCCGCGTCTTGTCCGCGTCACGTCGTCCCTTCATCCTGTCTCATTCGTATCGTGGCTACCGCATCGCTTGTACCGTGCCGTCCGTGCTCTACCCAATTGTCGTGTTTATTCTCTCAATGAGCCTGAACGGGAGGGCGGGGGGATGCAGCGAAAACGAAACCTCTTGTAAAAGTGAAGTTGAACGAAAAATAATCGATTCTTATCATTCAGGTCATTATAATGGAGTACAGCTCAATGGATATTTCACAAAGGATTCACAGTCAATGCTAATCGATGATGAATCGACGTATTGGTTACATACCTATCCACTGTGCCGTGAAGAAGGGCCATTGCCCGAAACGTCAGCTATTATATATATCTTTTTCCTTTTAAGGCAGTGTCATTGACAGATGTGTTGCGTTTTTCTTTTTGACTTAATAGCTGCTCGCTGACAACATTCGCTGCGAGCGAGATGACCGATACAAATTACAAAGACCGCGTAGACGTAAAATACAAGAGTCACATCATCATCATCATTATCAAGGAGTCAATCGTAACGACACGTTCATTTGGTTTATTTGTTGCAGGCAAACTGTTACATTTGGTGAGGTAGAGGTGGGTAGGGAGGGGGGGTATTTTTTAGAGCTCAGTCCCGGGCAGCTCCAACTATGGTCGGTGGGGTCGTGCGACCCATGGTGCAATGGTGCTTGGCTGGGAAGCATCCCAGGGGGTACAGTACAGAAAATAGGTTATTACGGCCTCGCCTGTGCAGACGTTCGTTTGATCCCCCCTCCCCCCCATCTTTGCTGTATCGTGTCGGTTTTCTGTGGGGTCTTCGGTTTTCTCTGGGGTCTTTGGTTTTCCTCCCAGAATTCTCAACGATGTTTTGAAACAAAATCCACCAAGTTTTGCGAACATAGGGACCCTCCAAAAAAACAAAACTGAACTCAGCGAGGCTCTCCTGCATAATTGCGTGGAATCTGCGATCGTCACCTCTTCTCCTCCATCGCCCACCCCCTCCCCTCGCCCTCCACTCCGTCCCGTCCCTCCCCTTGTAGCCCTTTCGTGACCCCCACGTGACCCTCTGTCACGGTCACTCGTTCTCCGGCCATTGCAATGCCCCTTGCCATCTGAATCAATCCATGTTTGTGTTGCCGCTTTTAAACTATGTAAAGTGCCTTGAGCGAAGGTGCTCTATAAATGTAAGGTTATTATTATTAAAGATGTTTACACACTCCATCAGGTACTCATTTAAGGCTAAGTTGACCTAAATAGACCTGCCCAAGTCAATTTCAGGCACATGAAATTGGTTTTCGGTATGGTGTATTATTATTTTTTATTATCCATATCTCCCTTGGAAAAAAAAAGACATTTGTTGTCAATGAGCACAAATAATGACGGGGAGATGCGCACTTGAAATGACTTTGAGAGGCAGAGAGATGAACGCTCGCAGTTTGAAGACGCCATTCTAACCGTCAAGAAAAGTAATTGGGGCTTAGCGGGGACATGTCGCTCGGAGCGATGATGACTGATGGTCAAGGACTAGCGACAGAGCGGCGGCCAAGCGATGGAATGTGCCTGAGAGGCAATGGAATTTGTGTTACTTAGAAGATTCTAGATTTGAAGCTTTCGTGACTGCAAGGATTCAATTCTTAGGTTTTTTCGATTTTTATTTTGTTTTATTTTACTTTTATTACTTTTAATGTTTTACCTACGTGACTTTACTTAGAAGAGTTAACTTTCTAGTTGCTTTCTAGATTTAGAAGTTTTCGTGACTGCAAGAATCCATACTCTTTGGTTCTTTCGGTAAAGTCACGTTGGTGAAAAAATTATAAATTAAATATTTTCTTTTTCTTTTTCACCTACGTGACTTTACCGAAAGAAGCAAAGAGTATGGTTTCTAGTTACAGTTAACAAGACGCTTTGTGGGATGGGTGTAGATGGGGGCGGGCTAAGTTACAGACGCTCGTTTCCCGTGTGTACACTTCTATAGGTGCACAATACAACTGCCTGCTTGCAAGTGGCCAGCTAAGGCGGCCGCTGGCAGAACGGCCTCCGTTTACGAGGGGAGCTCTCGACTTAGACCTACTCTAGAGCAGGAGTAGGGAACGTCTGGACCGCGGGCCGTATAAGGCCCGCAAAATCATTTTGTCTGGTCCTGCCAAGGCAACTGCAGGCGGGACTCGAAATTCAATAAGTCTAGGAGCAAACCTGGCAAGCAGTTGCGAGTAGCAGCAACATCATCAATACCAGCTAACATCACACGCCTCGCCAAAGAGAAGCAGTTGCAGCCATCACATTAGGGGTGAGTTAATTAAATGTTTAACCAAATATAACGGGCTAATTTTTAAGTTGATAATTTTGTATGGCCCACGAATGTTAGAAATAGCCGCACCAACTTCACAATAATAATTATATCCAGGGGCCTGCCTTGGCTCCTCCCACCCTCAACCAGTATATATACAAGGACGGTTTTCTTGGAATTTCTCTCACTTGATACAGCTATCGTGCTGTGACGGTTCCACCTGAAGACGGAAGCTTATGTTGCTCCGAAACGTCGTGATTTTAATTTAATTTTTATTTTACTTTTATTAATTTAATTTTTTACCTACGTGACTTTACCGAAAAACCTAAGAATATGAATCCTTGCAGTCACGAAAGCTTCAAATCTAGAATCTAAATGGCCCTTGGCAGAAAAAAGGTTCCCCACCCCTGTTCTAGAGGCTCTTTGGCCTCCCCTTCCACACCGGCCAGTGGCCTCGAAAATCGGCGCCACGTGTGAAACGTGCCGAGTGTCACACCGACAGTGCAACGACCACGTGCCCGGTGGCAGTGGCAGCGACAGGGGAGAGACGGGGGGGGGGGAGGCGACCGACCGCTGGCGAATCGGAACTCGTTGCACCGTCGGTCAGTTGGACGGCAACGCGTTGAGTCCATTCGTCCAGCAAACTCGATCCGACGGTGACGAGGCCACGCACGTATCTCTGCGCGCACGTTGAACGCCTCTCACGCCGTGATAATCGGAGATGCGCGGGGTGGGGGTGATGCCCCCCCCCACCCCTGCCTCTCCTTGCCCCCCAAGGGGCTCATTTTTCAATTCCGCGGACGCGACTAAGTCTTGTTCCTCGGACACACACACACACACAAAATAAATGATTCAAAAAACGCCGATACGCACACGCGCAAGCATTAGCAACGCTTCTATAAATACGTGGAGATATGTGTTTTGTTTTGTTTATTATTTAAAATTTTAATAATTTAAAAAACATTCTGCTTGGTCCCTAAAGGTTTCTTCACTCGTCTGGTGTTTAAAGGAATTCTGGGCTCGTTCACGTCGTCCCTCTCTTCCTCTTCCTCTCTCCTGCTCTCTTCCTCAATACAAGTAATTTTAATAATCCAGCATAATCTGTTAAATTGCTTTTTGAAATTGTTAGGATTAATAGGGAGGGTTAAACACACAGCAATTTGCATATTTAGCGATAATTGTGTTGTTTGCTTGTGAAATAAATAAACGTGTAAGTTAATGAACGCCCACAATAGCGCTGCATTGTTTAACAATCGACAGACCTACGGCTCTCCTATGCCGTCGTAGTCGCTATGTGAGGAATGGCTCCTGCCATGGAAATGTGGAGTGTCCATCACTGGTTCAGGGCTGCCAGTAATCACTGCCACACTTATTTGCATTTTCTTTTTTCATTTTAAGAGGTGCTCGGGAACATTGTTTCATTACATACAGATTGAACTGTAAAAAATATTTTTTGTCATGCTTGCATTTTAATTTTTTTACAGAGGGGGGGGGGGCGATATTTCTGCTCTGTAATCTAAAATGAGTAGTTTTTATGCCATTTTTTAGCATTGGGATGTTTGGCAAATGCGAGTTACATTATATGGGGTTTTTTTTTTTCAATGGGAGGAAACCAGAGAACTGGGAAGAAACCCATACAGAACGGGGGGGGGGATGTATAACCCAGGTTCCTGTTCTTGCCACCCCATTCATTCCATTATCTATGGCATTGTCAGATGAGTCTTCGGATTATTTTCATAACATTTATCAAGTATGTTGCGAGTCGGAATATCCTTGAAAGTTAAAGGGAAAGGTAAAGGCGCAGCCCTACAATTACTCACTCACGCCACTGCTAGTGGAAGGGCCCCTAATTGAGGGAGCTCTTCAGGGTCCCTCTTCAGCAGGAGTTTTGGCCTACTCTTCCACGCTGGCCAGACTTCTTGAAAGAGGTGGCAGTAAGCACATTAGTTTTCCTGACCACACGCGCCCTGCCGATGGCCTCGCTGTGTGGCAACCACATTTATTCCCGAGGAACATCTGCGGATAAAAAAAAGCTTCATGGCTCTTTGGATTTCTCCAGTACGAATACAGATTTTGACTGGCCTGCTGGCTCGACAGAGGAGGGGGCCGGGATTTAAGAAAGTCGCAACGTTGTCTCAACTGCCTCTAGCGTGGCGTTACTGGCGAGCACACTGGATCGCATCATGGCAGCATCAAGTGCAGCGCAGTATTTGCGAACGGGCTCTCGAAACATCCGTACAGAAAGGTCAAAATCCCACTTGACGTACTGCCACCTGCTGGTACATTATTCACCCCCTTGCGGGGTCGAGGCGTCTCGCCGATTGGCACTCCCCGTCTGCAAAGCACCGGATTTCGGACGTGCGGGACATCAAGCATGAAACACGTGTGTATGTTTGTATGTCTGTACGTTGAACTTCTCTCGCACCGTACGTAGGCAACCGCGCCAGCGGGAGGTGAGGGGGGAATGGCAGCATAACATTTCGATATTTGCTGGGTTATTTAATTTAGTGTGTTCTTTCTCCTCTCTCCTAATGTTCAAGCCTGCGTACTTTACTACGCGTCTCTTCGTACTCATTGACATGTAAATTTTTCTCTAACCCCTCCATCTCTCTGCCTCCGCCCCCCTCTGTGTTGCAATCGAAACGTCGTATGCTATTATTTAATTCATTATTTTATCTTTATACGTGACTTTACCGAAAGAACCAAAGAAGAAAAAAAGCAGTTCTCAAGAAATTAGTTTTCAATCTGGCTTCCTGATATCGAAAGAAGTTCAAAGTACATACATGTTCGATGATTAGAAACACGGTTGCAGAGCGCGTATCTCCTCTCCCCTCCGTGCCTATCCTCCGGACGCGGTATGCCGCACGAGCTGGACAGCTCGCTGCCTTTGTGCCGCATTTCTTAATCTATTTTTACAAGTGTTATTAACTTTTATTTTTAGGCTCCGGAATCAATATGCACTTTCAATTATATCTGTGTCTCCTCGCCAGCGCGGGCGGGCCACGCCATGCCTACGAAATGACTCGAGGGGTTTGCGAGGCTTGTCGTGATTTTGTAAACATTTTATCGGAGGCGCCAAAACGAAATGCCGAACATGAATAAATAAGGGAACGCACGAGTCAATAGATAATTAGCGCTTAAAATGATGCACTTATTTGTATGAAAAGCGCCCTGCATTGTCAACGTTATTTAAGTTTTGTGCAGCCGTCCTACTTATGTGAGTTTTCATTTTTAATTTGCAGTTCAATTATCCTTTTTTTCTCTCTTGTGAGTGGCAACGCAGTACAGCAAATATGTTTCTGATCTTGCTGTTTGGATTTGAGCGTGTGGGGTGTTTTCTTTGGTGAGCCCGGTGTCTTCCCATTCACAAAACAGAACCTCAGGAGCTCACTCAGGAAAGCCTTCATTTTCAGTGACAGTTTCATGGATACAAAATAGATTTAGCTGACAATACATCTCCTTCATATGTCTCCACATGAAAAAAATATATATTTAACATTCTTTTTTTAAACACAACCCATCAGCCCCCCACAGCCTTCTGGGAGTGCATTATTTCAGCAGCATTGATTGAGTATCGGTGGTTAGGTTAAAAGCAGAGCAGCGTGCTAATCGCTGCTTCACCACTCCCCCACATTGTTTATAAACCGTAATCAAAATCATTAGCCATTATCAATACACTGTTGGATAAAGACCTCCCCAAGCCCCCATAACCTGGCTATCACAAATGATAGCTCAACGAAGTGGCTTATCACGTGGAAATGTATAGCAGCCACATACTCAAACGCATGTTACTAAATGTGGAGGAAAAAAGCCGGGGACCCATAGAAAAATCCACATGACCACGAGGAGAACATGCAAACTCAAAATGTACAGGTATCAGGGTCGGGATCGGGATCGGATCGAACCCACGACCTCATGTATACCAGGCGAGGTAGCTAGCATCTCGCCAACATGGCGCACAAAAATTCGGCTGATGTAGGAATCAAACCTTCACTCCTGCACAAAGTGAGCCAGTTGTATGCACGCAGACAGCTGAGGCATGCGTTTTTTTGCCATTTAAACATTTTCCACCCCCCCCCCCCAGCACATTTTCGGCATCACTCTCAGTATTTCTTTTTCCCACTTTCAGATTATAGATTCATTATCACTCTTGGTGTAGCTGATGCCAGGTTAAATAACAGCATGGCGGCAGTGACTTGTGTGCACATTTTATGGCTTGCATTGGCAACAGGCCGCAGACAAAATGCCAACTTACTTTCAGTGCATTGATACAACAGGAATCTTCAGAAAGCACGCCAACTTTCCGTGAGTAAACAAAAGATGAACAAATCTTTTTTAAAAGTACAACGCTGTTGGAAAAGAAATCAATTGCACGGGGCATGGCGGTGCGTGCCAGCAAACCACAGGCTTGGAATGAGGGCTACTGGATCACACGAAAAGTGTCGCTTGTGTGAGACGCTTACTTGTGTTGGTAACGAGGTGTCTACAGAAAGCAGTACAGCAAGTAGAGACTGGCAATGTTATTCACTTGTGCGTGTAGCGTTTCCTCTGGCCACATTAGCTTGCACCCTATATGTAGAAACAAGTATTTATTTCCTCACCATATTAAGTTTTGACTGTCATCAAATCACAGACGGTTTGGCTTTTTGTTTATATTTTTGAAATCGTACCCAATTTAAATATCTTAATGTGCACTGGTTGTTTTTACAATATTTTATCAAATTCTATTTCGAAATGTAATATACGTCTATGTTTTAAAATCGTGTTGGAACTAAACGGTTGTTCTTTCAATCTTTCAGTTAAAATATTGGTGCCACATTTTGAGGTTTACGTTTTACTGACGTATTTAATTCAAATCTAACTATTCATTTACACGTTTGAATTTTTAACCAAGGAGAAGCTGACTCAATCCATCATCACATCTGAGTAAATCGTACGAGTACCACTATTTTGGAAATTAAACAGCTGGCATCATAAACCATCACACAAACGCCGGTAATCCTGGCAGCAGCCGTCGAACAAAGACGGTCGCTGCATCGCGCACTTCCAGATGCGCTTCTGCGGCCGTCTGGAAAGTTCTTCCTTCCAATATTAGGAAGCCACTGGAGCAATGCACTTTTGAATCGTGTAGATTTTTAAAAAAAATCTTTGGAACTGATTTTGAGTTTAGTTTGTTGTCCTTCCCCGCACCTCCAAAGAGCACGGCTAGCTACGTACCGTGCCAAAGAAGTTCAACAGACATATGTACGTAGACATACATCTGTCATGAAAAATGTGGAATGTCCACCATTGACTCTTGTTTGTTCCGGTTAACTGTGACATTCAATTGGTTGGATTTGTTGTTATTTTGCTGAATTTTATTTTAAACACTATTTTATTCATGCATTTTTCACTATTCCAACTTGAATGCAATTGTGTTATGATTATGCTCTCCCAGGTCTCCCTTTCAAATGAGTTTGGGGTCTCACCGGGCTCTTTCTCGCTTACAAATAAAGTACATGACTGTAACTTCCATCCATTGGTTTTCAAGTGGAAAATTGTTTTGCTCTGCGGGATATTTTGTGTAACAGGGGGAAATGTTGTGTTTTTTAAATTGCTATGTGGGTTTCACACTGCCGAGCATTGGCTGCCAATGGAAAAGCAGCAGTGACATTTCTTCAGGGAAACTGTTTGGCAGAGGCTTAGTCAATTTTTTATTATTATTATTATTACCAATTGGCATCCACTGCTGTTTTCGACTAAATCTATTACCTTTGCTAAAAGGCCCCCCCAGTAGAATAAACGTGAGGTTTGTTCTCCCCCCCCCTTCTTCGTGTGTGTGTCTATGGTGTGTGTCTATGGTGTGTGTGGGAGCTGCAGTCCAGTTATTAGCTTGCTGCACTACGAACCCGTCGGCCCGAGTTCAATTCCCGCTCACGGCCACCATCGGCAGTGACGATTATCTGAACCGACCCTGGACCTCCCTAGGTCGACTCTGCCTCAAATGAGTACCTGGTGCGGAGTGTAAACATCGCCACTTGGGAGACAAATACGGCCAGACCTGATGATGACCATCCACCCCCTCGTGTGCCGTGCCGGCCTTTTCAGGTTCTGCTCGCTAAAGGCACTTTCTGCAGTGCTAAGCGTACTGCACTGCTATCCTGGTATCCTGGGTTCAATTCCTGTGTCTGTGCAACGGTAGTGACAGTTGGTGTATGAATAAGTTGTGGGGCCTACCCAGGGCCGGGTTGAGGCATGGGGGCTTTAGGGGCTGCAGCCCAGGGGCCTCCGAGAGCTGGAGGGCCTCCAGAGATGAAGTGAAAAGTAATTTCACTTGTGAATGTTTGATTTTATTTGTTGTTGTTAGCCTTGTAAAAACGACTTTTTATTTTTCCTTAACTTAGTTTTTCCTCTTGAAAATATTACCGGGGGCCTCACAGTACCTGTAGCCCAGGGGCCTACAAAATCTGAATCTGGCCCTGGGCCTACCCTAGGTCAAATCACCCCTGCATGAGTAGCAGGTTGGGTGTGGGGAATATATCAATTGGCAGACAAATGTAGAAGGGCATGTTCTTGGTCAAATCGTCTCATTATACCTCAGAATGACCTTACTAGGTGCTCACTAACAAAACTAACTCAAACATTCTATGGTATCAAAGATGCATTTGTTCTGTACAATATACGGTGTGCATATGTAGAGTATACGTTAGCGAAGAAAGCTGGGTTAAGAAATTTTGAGATTGAGGCATATTAATCGAAAAGACAGACTAAAAATAACATCTCTGGCATTGCAGAGTTTTGTAGCAGTTTGTAATCCCGACCTGCAGAGTGATACGGTGAATTGTGGAATAGAGTGAAGCAAGTCACCCTATCTGTACGTATACTTTGTGTGCCATCACCGTGTATTTGTGGACTTTTCTATGGCTGCACTCATTGCCTTTTCCAAAAACGCGACAACGCCGAATAGGAAATGGTCCCAACGTGCCTGAGCAGGGCGCTGCTAAAGACGATTGGTTGGGGCGCAGCGAGGCCGTCACAGAATGAAGGCCCAGGTGCCTCCATGCCCCTCGTGAACTTTGTGGTGGTTCTCGATTCTCCGTCGGGCAAAGGTGCAGCCCGCCAATTCCTGGTGGCAGGGCCTCCGCTGAAGAAGCTCCAGGGATCCCCAACGTACTTTTGGCCTACTCTTCCACGCTGGCCAGACGTGTCCTGTACGTGTGTTGAACTTACGTAGCCAACCGTGCTAATTGGAGGTGCGGGGGGGAAGGACAACAGCAACAACATCTTGGAAGAGGTGTGAGGACCCACACTTTACCCCACCACACGTGACCTACCAATTGGCTAACTATCGTTGTACCCATGTGTACTGTTGGGTGAATAGAGGCAGGTAGGGGGGAGGTTTTCAGAGAATTTCTCACTGTTGCAACTGCCATGCTGGGGGGGAATCAATCTGGCGACCTCTGGATTGCAAGTCCAGTGTGTGAACGATTACACCACGCACATCACCTTAGTCTGTGTTAACCGCCCTGAAACAGTGGTGCGAACTCGACTTTTTTTTTCGCAATGTGGTACCGTTTGTATCGACCCCCAGAGATATGATGGGCTGAGTTATCCCTTGACCAGGATCTGTCCTAACAACCATCTGGTCTTGAGTCGGAGCTTACCGCCAACAGTGCCAACCTATCGAAAACATTTTAAACAAAAATCTGTAAAAAAAAAATTACAAAAAAATAATGTTAATTTTTTTTGGCGTACCAAAGTGGGGGAAAAACGGGACAGCTTGTGGGCCATTTCCTCCAATCAGAGAGGGCGGTGCGTGGGTTAACGTAACGCCCCGCATCACAGCGAGACAAGTGGAGCAGCAACAGCTTGCAGCGTTTGAAGTGCACGGCGAAAAAAAGAATGCTGTCGTGGCACATTTCATTTTATTAGTGAAATAAAAAATACCACACAATGTATTTTACCTACTTGCTAACTCAGTTATTTCAGTGTTTTTCAACACAAAAAACCCCGTCTCGAGGCTACCTTGCTCGCATAGGCATTTTCCTTCTCATAACCCTGACAACCTGATTAAATCCTGGAATGTGACCCTTGCAGTTAGCTGACATTGTCTGCATTGTCCACACGAGTCAATGTGAATTCCCATAAACTGTACATCTACAGTCCGAGATAAAATACCAAATTTGATAAATAACGCTGACGTATACAAACGCCCGGGATGCTGCCAGCTGTAATGTAACGGTGAGCACACCTCTGTGCTTGATATCTGCGCGAAACGCTTTGACTTTGATTCCATAGTACACTTGCCATTTGGTAACTACCTCGGTGGCGAAGTGTTAACTACCTCGACTGGTATACAGGAGGTCGTGGGTTTGATCCCGACCCTGATGCCTCTATATTTGGAGTTTGCATGTTCTGCCCGTGGTCGCATGGAATTTTTCTCCGTTGAGCGATCATTTGTGGCCAGGTTGCCTCTGAAAAATATCTATTTAGCTCAGTGGGCCTTACCTGGTAACACAAATAAAAGTAGTTTAATAAATAATAATTCGTTAAGACTCAATAACTGAAAGTCTAACTTCACCACTCTTACATAAAATGGTTTTACCCCAGTTAATATATCTATATTTTAAATCCCTTTCACATTCTCAGTTCAGTGGATTTTAAAACCTGGCTTAAAAAGTGGAGAAAAAACAAAAGGGGGCACATTTAATTGCGGTTCTGCGACATTAACGCCGCGAAATGCCAACATATCTGCACCTCCCAAATGGAGTGGAGCCACGCTGGCAGATGTAGCCACGATGCCGCTCTGGAAAAAAAACAAAAGTGAGCACGGTTTTGGCCCATGCTTATTTTACCCACCATAAATCCTCTCGCGTATTAACGTCCCCTCGCCCCAGCCCAGTGGCAATGTATAAAGCGGGAATCGTGAGGAAGCCGTTTGTTCGATAAGAAACCTCAGCGACGGATGAACGCGTCGACTGCCAACGTACCCGGCCAGGATCTGGCGCGTCATTGTTCGAGGGAGCATTGATTCACGCGAATCTGCGATCACTCAGACACACAATGTAGCTCGATCTGCCCCGCAGCTCGGAAATTACAATCACTTACAAATCTCCCATCTGCGTTGACGTACATTGTCATTTGATCGCACTAGTGGAAGCGTTAAACCCGTAGCCTAGTAGTCAGAAAGTCCACTGCAAATCGTCGTCACGTTATCAGCTGCAGCAGTCATAATCGAAACGTCTTGCGTCTCGAACACGTGCATATCAGAGAGCAGCAATTCATGATTTGTTTATGAGGACATACACTCACTTCGCTACATTCCTGGAAATAAGAATGAGACGCGTGCAACAGCACATCCGCTCTCGTGCCGAGTTTCTCGAGTTGCGCCTTGCGTTGTTGGAGACCCGATGGTGGCGGCAGCGGCTAGTGGAATGAAACGTCGGACATCACGGTGGATCGCAAAGACGTTGTGATCCCACCACCCCATTCCCGTGGGTGTCTAGAATGCACAGTACAGCAACATGTGGATTCCAATGTGCAGGCATTATGGTTGTTCATCGCATATGCGCGTTGTGTCATAGAAATGTGGACTTTCCATGATTGCAAGCTGAACGCCGTTTAGAAATGAGGCCCTGCCCTTTGCTTAACTTGTAGGTAAAACTTTAAATTGATTGGACATACAACAATCTCTAATTAGGTCTCACGATTGAACGCGACTTCAGCATCGGTGTTGACCAGCAGGGCAGATGGGTGGGTGGTTTCGCCAGCATCGTGCCCGACAATTTTTTGTCTCAGCAGTTCTAACATTCACAGTGCACCACCTATGGCATTTTATTTTATTGGTTGAGTCAACTTAGTTGAGGTTCAGGTGACATTTCGTGATGGCGAGATGTTAATTACCTCGCCTGGTATGCAGGAGATCGTGGGTTCCATCCCGACCCTGAACGCCTGTGTATTTGGAGTTTGCGTGTTCTCTCCGTGGTTGCGTTGAATTTTCTCCGGGTCCTCCGGTTTTCCCCTCCACATTTAGAATCAACGTCACGCGTTTAGAGAATACGGCTGCTATAAAGGTCCACATTGATAAGCCACTTCGCCGAGCTATCATTTGTGGTAGCCAGATCGCTTCTGAAAACATACCTACATAGCTCAGTGGGTCTTACCTGGTAAAATAAAATATAAACAGTTTCTAGTTTTAGTTTATACCTGGATCGCCGGACTTGTGCCGCCCAATTCCCCTTGCGCTCCCCCATTCGCCGTTCAGCGAAAAGATGCAATCGTGTGGAGGGGGCGGTGGGTTTTTGGAGTGCGTTAGTTACAAGCTCTTGGCGGTCACGATGCGGATTTTGTTTTCTTGCTGACGTGTGGAAATCATCCCGTGTAACCTTGCTGCGCCATTCTGCGATGCACTCAGGTGATGGCTAGGAGTCACGCACTCGCCAAAGCGGTGGTCGGACCCAGCCTCCAATCTAATTAGGGTTTCTGCACCGCACGTATTAGATAGAACCATTACTAAGTCATTGTTTAACTTCTTAATTTTTCCAGGAATTTTTTTGTTCTTTCTTTCACGAGTGGGTCTGTCTTTGTTTTACTTTAACGATGTAGGGGCACGAACATATGTGCTAATTCATCCTTGGAATATCTTAACAGCCCGTTGTTTTTTGTCACACATATTCCATATAATATGGTTTGGAATTAGCTTCCTTACATTTAATTTTGTATTACTATGTTAGTCATATGTCAACGTCTAAGTGTGTTGCATATAAGGCATATTTATAATTTTGCATGTGTTTTGATCTACTTAAGCTGCTTGGTGTAATATTTACGATTTATGTGCATCGTACATTTTTTTGTTATCAAATGCAAATTTATCTCTATACTAAAACAAGCATTGGAGCATATATTCAGTGGTGTAAATTCCACGTTACTATGGCAGACGTCTCTGTGGGACAGCCACTGTTGGAACTCAGTGTATTCACCTTGAAAGGATAATAGGTTGAGTCATCCTCAGAAGTGGGATTTGAACTTGAACTCTTTCAGTTGTGAGTTGAGATCTCAAACCACGGTCGCTACCCGGCTGGACTTATGAACTGATGTATTGCATACGCAAGTTGTAAATCACTGTACGCATTTTCAATTCAATGTGCTCCCATTTTTATTCTTTGCACCTCACTCTTCTAACTTACCAAGTTCCCATCCCACTCATCACTTGATAGAAACTCCCCATAGTTAATTCTAATCAAGTACAGCTGAACAAAATTGTACATTTTCTAATTTATATTGGGAGCTTCGAAAGGTTACGCGTTTAAAGTAATGTATAAGAGTCAGAACAAACATGCTTGTGCTTATCAAATTAAATGAATAATAAAAAATATATAATTTATACCGATTAACGATTTTTTACATGTGATTTTAATTTGGCGGCTGGCTGAGTTGGGCTGGAAAGGGTGTTTCGCCACTGAGCCAGATTATATGGAATCACTGAATGAATCACGTATATGCTGTAATGTGAACGGTAACATGATATTGTCATTCACAAACACAAGCTATTGTTTGCCAGTCTGAATTATTAACATCCTACTTTAGAAAAAAAACATGAAGACCAGCAATTTTTTTTTATCCCAATTAACATCCATTGTTTTCGTTAACATGATATAGTGTACCAGATATTTCTATCGAGATACAAATCTTAACGGGCGAGCACTTGGCTAAATAACGGCCATCGATAAGTGTGTGAAAGTCATCCATTGCAGATTACGTATTCAGGCAAAGTGTTGCGAATGTGATCACCCGTTGTGGATTTGAGTAAATGTGCCTTCCGATGCGGAGCACTTTCAAAAAGCTTTCTAATCCCAACTGCAGATTAAAATGTTCCCTTGGACTTGACTTTTAATGTCATTTTGGTGATCAAATGTGAGTGTGCTCCCTTTTCTTTGACCTAACCCGAGCGGGGACACACTGAGTCATTCTGATCTCTTGTGCATTTTCTCCCTCTCATATCAGCAACTTTCAATGCTGAAAATGAGCCAACTTCATATCTTCTTAAACAACCAAAGAGACATATTTTCCTACTCATTCAAACACCATATACGTCGTTGTTGTTCTTGTTCTAGGAGACTGCAACATGTTTATAAAATAACCAGAGCCAAAGAGGCTTCATGTGTAAACCTACAACATCCACCTCAGAATCACAAGACGTATTTATACTGGAGGAATCCGATGAGCGATAAAGCTATTTTTCACAGATGTTCAGTTGTTGCACGGATGTCCACCTGCATTGGCGGCCATTAGCCAGCAGTGGAAATGATACATCTCCCTGGTGGGACCCAGTTGGTCCTGAAGACGTTTGACTTCCCACAAGGTGGTACGAACATTATTGAAACTGGAGGCCTTGATGGGCTAGATCAGCCTCCTGGTCGGGATTCGAAATCGCGACCTGTCGATCGTGAGTCGAGCAGGCTGTCGCAGTGCCTAATTGTTTCGCTGGAACGCGCTTGTAGCCGGTTATTGCTGTCAAAGGTGCTTACAGATCGAGTGATGAACTAGGAGACGGACAGACACGTGTAATTTTTAATTAGGGCGGGACGCTCTGTTGGAGCGAGTGTTGTTATCAAGCATCTGTTCAGGCTGTCAGGGCAATCCAGAGGGTGGTGAAGTCAGCATCACACTTGGCTCTGACCCCCATTGTCTCTCCAAAGCGGTCACGTGAATGCCACTCAGGTACGTGACTACACTTTTTTGGCCGAGTCAACCTAGAGGAGGATCACTTCAGGCTCAGATACCACTGCCACCAATGTGCATTACTAAGGCACGAACACAACCCACTGACGCACTGCACACTCAACGCTGATTGTGTATTGCACGGCAAATTCAACCGTCTTGTTCATCCACAAATACAGAGATTCCCAGTAGCATAGTGGGCTATCTGGGCATGTTCGAGAAACAATCTTGATCTCCTTCATGTTGCGATGCTGATGACCCCACCATACCAGGTACTCATTTTAGGCTGCTAACTTGGGTGATGTTCGATTCACTTTTTGAGACTAATTTGCAATGGTCTTGTCCACGTCTCCCTTTTGCTCATGGGTAAACACGTTAATCGCATACACACAAAACACCCTTGATCCTGAACACACTTATGGGGGCAAGCGCTGTTCGTGAGCACCTATCAAGGCCAGCACAGAACACAAAAGGGTGAGTGGCAAGCACCATGTCGCCTTTGTCTCCCTAGTGGCGATGTTTACACACTGCACCAGGTACTTTTTTTTAGGCAGAGTGGACGTAGGGGAGGCTTAGGACCGGTTCAGACAATCGTCATTGTTGTTGGCCCTGATCGAGAATGGAACTCGGGTCGCCAGGTTCGAAGCACAGCGCGCTAACCACTGCGCCACCACTCCCCGCTACATGTGCTACACACACACACAATTTATAACGTAGCACGACCATTGCTGAGCGACGTTGACTCACACTCTGCAGTGAAATGCACGGTGCAGGTATTGCCAGCGCCACAACAGCCTCGTAGTTTGCCAATTACTCTGCCCATGTTTGCCGAGCTGGACCAGTGCCCATTGATCAAACTCACTAAGGGCGGCCGTGTGTTTTCTCACTTGACATTTGACCATTCCATGCATGGCTTTATATCGTTTTATTCTCAGCCCATTTCTGCACCGTCCCTTTTTGCCGCTCGCCGTGTATAATCGTACGACGAGGAGCGTTACAAATGTACTCAAGCCGCTTTACTGGATGTGTACATTGACGCATACGCACAGCGCTTGCTCTGCTGAGATCCAGCCACGTGGACTTGTCGTGTCGAGCGCTTGACTGTCATTTGTAAAGACGAGGGATAGAGATGTGTTGAGATGAGAGGCGAGAGAGACACGGGGTTCAGACAGAGATGGAGGGAGAGGCTTAGACAAAAAACAATCTACGATGGAGTTATATGAGAGAAGAGACAAGATTTGAATAGGAGGGCTTAATTGGCTTTTTCATGTTTATTATGATTTGAATTCGAGCTGATATTTGTTGCACCCGTATTATTGCATGGTTCTGAGGCCCCTTGAGCTGCTAGGGATCCGAAGTGTTTGCTACCACTCCGCGAGGCTGGAGGTGATGAATTTTGTTCAACTTTTAACAAGTTTTAACAATGCACACTGGAGGATACAGTATCTCGTTCGCATGGAATAACGATTAGTAACGTTAACGTATGCATTGAAAACAATGAGCATGCAACCGTAGATGTTGGGCCTTGTAACTTCGCTTCTGAACCCGGGGAATCGTAATGATGTAATGATGCATTAAATTCTGTTAGGAAAACCAGTCGGGAACATTTCCCCCTAGGATCCAAACGATGCCAGAGTTTGATTCCCTGGTTCTCGGGAACCTAACACCGAGCACATCGAACTCTACCAGTGTCTTAGTCCGACCCGCTGAACTTTACAAGTCTCGCCCATCTTCGGGAGTGCCATTGCTGCATGGGCATTGAATAATCAAGAAAATTTATGGAATTTGTCGCAATACATATTTTGGAATTCATAGGTCCTGACAGGTAATACAACCTACTTATCGAGGGCATATTGGTATGTTGCTTTGAACGAGCAAATTAAATGTTCTAGAAAGCACCGTGCTACTCTTGTGTGCCTCTCTTCCTTCATCATTTTTTTTATCTCAGTCTGGCTGCAATACTTGGCGGAGGTTTCTCACACATTGTGTCGTCTTTTCCAGCTCTATCTCCAACCGTTGTTTCCTTTTGTTCAGCGAAATTGTACACGGCCTTTTGTTTTGATATTCTTAGCTTTTTTCGGTAAAGTCACGTAGGTAAAAAATTAAAATTAATCATTTTAATTCAAATTAATATTTTTACTAGGTAAAAAATTAAAATGAATAATTAAAATGTTTTACCTATACCTGCAGTCACGAAAGCTTCAAATCTTTTGTTTTGCTCTTCGCCCCACTTCTGCGTGAAAGTTCTGCAATCACCGCTTGTTACAATAACCATTCTTTCATATAATTGAGACGGTTAATTTTGTCCGAAGTCATGTTTATTCCTTTACCTCTCCAGTTAATTTTTAAAAAAAATATTCCTATAGTTGCTGTAAATAGCCTCGGTGAGAGCACATCTCATGGTCTCACTCCTCCACGTATTTTGTTACTTTCTTTTACGTAACCCTGTTTAGACGTGCAATGAACTACCAAAGTGCATCGTTGATCAAAGCCACACGGTGGACAAACAGAAGTGTAATAATGAGACTTACATTTGTTTACTATTAATAACTGTCCCCTGTGCTCACCTTGAGAAAATAAAAGATAATGGATCTCAATGTCACCTGTATAATTAAGTAAATGACATTGAATTGATTGATGTCACGTGGCGTATGCTATTCTCGTTTTATTATTAGTGAGACTTGGGGTATTTTTTTATTCTGATCAGCAGATATTGTAAACACGTTTTAATTTGACCTCTAAAATAGGCACATCGGCAATTTGTTGTTTTTCTCTGTCATTGATTTGCACTCATTATTATGAATGTTATTGTAAACTAAGAATGTATTATGACAGCAGAAAATATTGGTCTGACATAAATTCTGCAATTTTCATTAATGCTGACAATTAACAAATGCGGGAGTATTTTTTTACCCAATGGCAGATCGTTTACCTGCCATAGAAATGTTGAATTTCCACCACTGGCTCATGTCTACGAAGATTATTTAAATTGAATCGGGGCCTGACAGAGCAATATGGAATATCTACCAATGACTCAGATTCAACTCTAGAGAGATGACCAAAGTAAAATGGTCACGTCATCGTTTTTTTATATCTAATTTTGGGTTTTGTAAAAAAAAAAAAACGTAACACGGTTTGCACGTGTATCACGAAACCAGAACAACAAAACTCCTCCAAACGGAGATCTGTTCAGAACATTTGGGTTCTTCACCCTACCACAGGGGGGGGGGGGGCAGCGATCAGGAGCAGCAGATTAACGGAAAAGGGAAAGAAAATGAAGAGAGGGAGGGGGAGGGGGCGGAGTAATATGAACAAACAAAGCTAAAATACAAGAACATAAACACGATGTCCAGAATCGACTATTCTTGTTCCCACCTAGGAGCAACGATCACCAGTCTCTCGCGTTAATGTTCCTGCGCCCGAGATCGGCCACGGGCACCGTTTCAATCTGGACGATTCACTCGAGTTAATGGTCACACACGACCTCGGTGAGTATTTAGTTCATAATCGCTTCAGTTCCGTGTCTTAATCATCGCAGAGCCCTAGTCTATAGACTCCACTCTCAAACGACAACAAATTCAGACACATTCAGAGCGCGTGGGGGCAGGGGCGTATTAATGGATTCGAGGCAGGGCGTATTGGCCGCTCTGTTAATTAACGAGCGGCAGTGGGGGAGCCGGTGTAAAGCACAGGACAAAGCGGTCAGTGTTTGCCTGGGATGCGTGAGAGTTTGCGGAAAGAGACAAAGAGGGCAGAATACTAACTAGCGGAGAGCGCGAGCAACACAGTTGGCGAGCGAACCGCCCCTGCAACATCGGGGTTTTTTTGGGGGGAAGGAGGGAGAGAGTTAGTGACATCATAACTTAGTTCGATCCATTTCATTACAGCACTTGCGTGTGTCCCAATTGCGTCACGATACAACAACAAAAACTAACTGTGGGTTTTTGTTGTTGTTGTTGTTCGTGTGTTTATTTGTTTACACATCAGAAACACGTAGACTCACCAATTAATTCCCGAGCCGTAGTCAAAAAAGAAAACTGCCGGTTTCAAATCCTGACTCAGTCCGTAGGTATCCTGTCATATTCTCTGGGTCAATAAAATCAGTCCCATTTTTATTTTTTCGTGGAAGCTAAAACAGAGGGACGGGTCTCCGTCATGTGAATGCGACATCTCTCCCACTGACTTCCATGGCCACCAACGTGCGTGTGCGTACCGCTTGTTTAGACAGGGGGTAAAGTCACGTAGGTAAATAATAATAATGAAATAAAAATGGAAAATAGCAAAATTTCATTTCTTATTATTTTATTATTATAATTGGTTTTTTACCCTTCTATCTGGCAACAAAACTGATACCTTTTTTACAAGGAGTCATGTTTGCATAGACCACAATACCTGCAGCCATAATGCAAACAAAAAACATAACTCTGATAATGTATGCACTGTCCTTGAAGTTGATTGGTCCACACCCGAGACAGCTTTCCTTAGAGCATAGTCTCACATGGGTTGCACCAGATGACGCCAAAAGGCGCACAACTCAAAGACAATGCACCATCAGAGTATGAGAACTCGGAGTAAGCATTTACACCATTGGCACCTCATTTGCCAGTAAAAAAATATGATAATAGGTGTCAGTTTTGTTGACAGATAGAAGGGTAAAAAAACAATTATTATATGTTTTACTGGCAAATGAGGTTCCAATGGTATTTTATTATTATTATTTTTACCGACGTGACTTTACCTAAAAAGCCTAAGAGTATGAATCCTTGCACTCACGAAAGCTTCAAATCTAGAATGAAGTCCTGCAATTGCTTGTACACGCCCCTGCTGGCAGAAGGGCCTTCACGACAAGTGGGTTCTAGAGAGGCCCCTCTGGAGGGTTTTTGGCCTACTTTTCCAAGACTTGTCCCAGGCGTCTTGGACGTGGATGGGAAGCACCCACAAGGGACCCCACCACACGCGGACCTGCCGGTCGACGAGCCGCGCCGTGCCGATTTATGCTGCTGGGCGCACAGGGGGTGGAGATTTCAGCAACTTGCTCCGTTGTTTCCGGGGTATCGAACCGGGAGCCTCTGGCTTGCGCATCGTTTCTATTTCGCCAACAATTACACCAACGGGAGGATCCCTTTGCTGTCGAGTCATGGAATGTAAAATAGCTTTACACATTGATCCGAGGTAAAAAAAAAAAAAACTGTTCAAAATTATTATTTTGAAAGCCGATTTGCTCTCGTTAGGAATATATTTGTTTTTTTGTTCATATATCTCAATGCACGTTTCCCTGGTTTACGAACTCTACGATGTGCTTATTTGCATTGACTACTTTAACTTGACCCTTGACTCACTCGATCATCAGGGAATCACTTTGACGGCACTATTGGCCATCATCCGCCACTTCACGCACTATTTTCTTAACTGCATCATGTGCTGCTAAAACTTAATCCAGTATATTGCACAAGTGACCATTTCGAAACTCAGAGTACTGAACATCTTTCCTCCTATCCCGTACCTCCGATTAGCACGGTTGGCTAGGTATGTCGCGAAAGAAGTTGATAATACATGTACATATTATTTTAGTGAAGATCTATCCACTGCTGGATGAAGGTATTACAATGCCATTCTCATGCATCATGGGTCATGCGAAGCCAGACTGTATCTCACTCCTGCGCACATTATATTTGGCATAGGTCAAACGTTAAAAATTCTCACCTTTAAAAAAATATAGAAGCCAGGTCCTGACTTTTCACCTCCATTGGCTTCCCTGAGCCGGCGTTGGAATTTCCACATGGATCTGATAGGACCAGTCTCTCCTTAAGGCCACCGACTGTTGATATCTGTGTGCACAGGCTACAAGCGTGGGACGATTAGTGTTACATGGCAATGTAAATACGTGTCTTGACCTTCCAAAGTGCTTCTCAGCTAGCTGTCCCGTCCGGGTTAACTATTCTAACTTAGCTCAGGACTCCAGCTGTAACATCCACGTTTTGCCGTGACGCTGCATTGGGAATTAACACAATTACAAAGATATCCCGTATAGCCTTCACGTACTGTTGGGGCAAGTGCTGTTTGCGAGCACCTATGAGGCCGGCACGGCACACGAGTGGGTGGGTGGCCAGCACCACGCCCGACCACCGCCTTCGCCTCCCCAAGTGGCGATGTTTACACATCGCACATCTGGTACTTCTTCGAGGCTGAGTCGACCTAGGGGAGGTCCGGGACCAGTCTCACCGCTGCTTACCACGAGCGGCAATCGAACTCGTGAAACAACGCGCACGAAGGCACAACAACGTCAAAGACCCCCCCACCACTGCCGGCCAACTCCCCCATCGCGGGCCGCCGAGGCCAAGTGCCACTCCATCCACGCACGTGAGTGCAATTGTGGTAGCAGTGGTCGTAGCATCGTCGCTCTCGCACGTGTAAAGCGACAACGGCGGACTCGCTCCCCGTAGCCGTGCGCTCATCCGTCCGTCCGTCCCACCAAGCGCTCATCCGTCCGTCCGTCCCACCCAGCACCCATCCGTCCGTCCCACCCAGCACGCATCCGTCCGTCCCACCCAGCACCCATCCGTCCGTCCCACCCAGCACGCATCCGTTCGTTCCACCCAGCACCCATCCGTCCGTCCGTCCCACACAGCGCCCATCCATCCGTCCGTCCCACCCAGCACCCATCCGTCCGTCCCACACAGCACCCATCCGTCCGTCCGTCCCACCCAGCACCCATCCATCCGTCCGTCCCACCCAGCACCCATCCGTCCGTCCCACCCAGCACCCATCCGTCCGTGCCACCCAGCACCCATCCATCCGTCCGTCCCACACAGCACCCATCCGTCCGTCCGTCCCACCCAGCACCCATCCGTCCGTCCCACCCAGCACCCATCCGTCCGTGCCACCCAGCACCCATGCATCCGTCCGTCCCACACAGCACCCATCCGTCCGTCCGTCCCACCCAGCACCCATCCGTCCGTCCGTCCCACCCAGCACCCATCCGTCCGTCCGTCCCACCCAGCACCCATCCGTCCGTCCGTCCCAACCAGCACCCATCCGTCCGTCCCACCCAGCACCTATCCATCCGTCCCACCCAGCACCCATCCATCCGTCCGTCCCACCCAGCACCCATCCGTCCGTCCCACCCAGCACCCATCCGTCCGTCCGTCCCACCCAGCACCCATCCATCCGTCCGTCCCACACAGCACCCATCCGTCCGTCCGTCCACCCAGCACCCATCCATCCATCCGTCCCACCCAGCACCCATCCATCCATCCGTCCCACCCAGCACCCATCCGTCCGTCCGTCCCACACAGCACCCATCCGTCCGTCCGTCCCACCCAGCACCCCAGTGCGGCGTTTGTGCCGCTCTCTCCGTCGGCCTTGGAACGTTCCTGGCAACAGCGGCGTTCCTCATTCGGAGGCAAAAACGGCGTTCAAATCCCCCCCCACCCGCCTCGAGACGCGCGTTCTAATCTCCCAACTTTGCTCTCGGCCCCCTATCAATGAAGTCGCCCTACTGCTGGTGAACGGAGGCGGGCGAGCGGGAGCATCAATTAATGACTCTCTTTGCCCGATGCGCAACGCTTTTGAGCACCTTTGCAGAAAGGCGCTTCGCGATTTGACAATTTACAAACACACAGGCAGCTATTTACCCCTTGCACGCGTAAAGAGACACCGCCAACTCGCTGGGGGTTGCCTCCACCACCGCACCACCACCCCACCACCACCACCGCCGCCACCACGAGGCGAGCAGATTTCGTTCTCAGGCGGTGGCAGCAGCCGCGGCGGTGAGGAGGAGGCGGCGGTGAAAACGTCGGGGGCAAAGCGGAGCGCGTGTGGGGGGACGCCTGGGTGGGGACGGGATGTGATGGGGCGGGAGGGGTAGTGGTGGTGGTGGTGGGGGTGGTGGTTTGTGGTGTGTGGGGAACAGGGCTGTGAAGCGCCGGCTCGACCCCAGCCCTAATTAACTCGGTCAAGCCGGCCACGTCGGTTGAACCGCGCGCGCCCGATCTCGCTACAAGGAGGTCTGACTGTCGTCTTCCTCGTGGCCTTTTTGTTTTGTTTTTGCTGCTGCTGCCCGGATCGCCTTGCTCCGTCGCACGGAAGGTGAGGGGTGACCTGTCGATAATCCCACCGTGCGCGCGTTCACGTGCGTGCGTGTGTTCGAGCGTGTTCATGCGTGCGTGTTCGCGTGTGTGTGTTTGTGCGTGTTCGCGTGTGTGTGTTCGTGCGTGTTCGCGTGTGTGTGTTCGCGCGTGTGTGTTCGTGCGTGTTCGCGTGTGTGTGTTCGCGCGTGTGTGTTCGTGCGTGTTCGCGTGTGTGTGTTCGCGCGTGTGTGTTCGTGCGTGTTCGCGTGTGTGTGTTCGTGCGTGTGTGTTCGTGCGTGTTCGCGTGTGTGTTCGCGTGTGTGTGTTCGTGCGTGTTCGCGTGTGTGTGTTCGCGCGTGTGTGTTCGTGCGTGTTCGCGTGTGTGTGTTCGCGCGTGTGTGTTCGTGCGTGTTCGCGTGTGTGTGTTCGCGTGTGTGTGTTCGTGCGTGTTCGCGTGTGTGTGTTCGTGCGTGTGTGTTCGTGCGTGTTCGCGTGTGTGTTCTGGCATGCGTGTGTTCGTGCGTGCGTGTGTTCGTGTGGGGAGCGGTTGTGTAGCGGTGAGCGCGCTGCGCTTCGAACCCAGTGACCCGGGTTTGATTCCCGCTCACGGCCAAGAACACCGGCGACGATTATCTGAGCCGGCTCCTGGGTCTCCCCTAGGTCGACTCAGCCTCAAATGAGTACCTGGTGTGGTGCGTAAAACATCGCCACTGGAGAGACAAAGGCGGCCGGGCGTGGTGCTGGCCACCCACCCCCGTGTGTGCCGAGCCTGCCTTCATAGGCGCACGATAACAGCACTTGCTCCAACCGCCTGTTAAGGCTACACGGGGGATATTTTGTCTTTGTTCATGCGCGCGCGCGTGCGTGCGTGCGTGTGTCTGTTCGTACTTCGACTCATGCCACTTCGCACTGCGCACGTTTCACTCTCGCTGCCTCCCACCGTCACCTCGCACTGTCGCCTCGTCCCTCGAGTCCACAGTTCGATGCTCTGCCCATGCGCAGTTTTATCGAGAGGACTTTGCATGTGTGCGTGCGTCTCTGTGTGTGTGTGGTTGTCTTGGTGTGATCCTGCACTGTTGTTTTTGCTAACTTTCCCAAGCTTGGGGATTGATGTACGAATGCAATTTGAACTTATATGCTGTATTTCGATTTAAAGCTTTCGTGACTGCAGGGATTCATCTTCTTGGTTATTTCGGTAAAGTCACGTAGAATGAAAATAATAAAATAATAAAAATAAAACATAATAAAAGAAAAAATATTTTATTATGTTTTACTTTTATAATTTTATTATTTCCATTCTACGTCACTTTACCGAAAGAACCAAGAAGATTATATGCTGTATTTATTTGCTTAAGGGGCACCACGGTGGTGAGATGTTCTCTTCCTCGCCGGTATGCAAGGAGGTCGTGGGTTCGATCCCGACCCTGACGTCTGCTGTATATTGGAAGTCTGCGTGTCTCTCTCTCTCTCCCCGTGGTCGCGTGGATTTTTTTCTCCGGGTCCTCCGGTTTTTTCCTTCCACATTTAGAATCAACGGCACGCGTTTAGAGTATTTGCTGCTATACATTTCCACTTGATAAGCCCATTTTGTTGAGCTATCATTGGTAGCCAGGCCGATTCTGCAAAATAAACTAATACCTCAATGGGCTTTATCTGGTTAGATTAAAAAGAAAAGTTTAGTTTTATTTGTATATATTTTTTGCGATGTGTTTACCTTTGCTATACTTTGCACTCCTATCGTTGTTTTTAATTTTCTGTTGTTATAATGTCCGTACCCGCCCCGACTGAATGTTTGTGCAAAAAGAGCTTTCTAGCTGATCGGATTACTCCAGTGTGAATACAGATTCTGACTTTAGAACGGAGCTCACCTCGCCTCTCACTCACGACACCAACTCACACCTCCCTCGCCTCCTTTCCCAACGACTGCAATGTCTCACTTCACAGCGACTTGTAACTTTGATACTGACCTGTGCATCGATAGCTCAATGTTACTGTGCCATTGTGTTGTGAGACCACTCCTGTGCGGTGTTGTCTTGGTGTTGTTTTACAAACTGCTCTGTAGTTGTTTCTACTCACGTAATAATTTTTTTCGTATTTATTTAGTGACCTGCTCACCTTATTCTCTCTGTTGAACTTCTATCGTTTTGTGTATTGATGGCTCTTGTCACTTTTGCTGACCCGTCCCTACTGGACATCTGTGAAAAAGAGCTTCATAGCTCATCGGATTCCTCCAGTCTAAATGAAGATTCTGATTATGCTCCACACGAACGTGTGTGTACGTGCGTACGATGTGCGCGCGCAGTAACGTGTACGCTATTATGCATGCCCATGTTTGCGTTCAAATGTGTGTTAAGTATGTGTTTGTGAACGGTGCGTTCATATATATATTTACGCCGTAGGCGAGTGCATGTGTTCTCACGTTAATTGTACTTGTTGTCATGTTCATATGTAAGGAACAGAAGTGCTTACTATGTGGGTTTACTACTACTCCTGTGCATTCCTGTTTATACTCAGCATACTGCAGACACGATTTGTGCGCAGTGCATGCTACACATAGTTATCGTCATGTATAGATGCCTCTACAATATATCTATCTTAGTGAATACACACGGACGTATAGCCTTATGTAAATGTCATAAACAACGTGTTTTGTGCCGTATCTGCATAATATATATCCCTCGTGAATATTGTGTATTCCCTTTGCTAAATTATTGCTTACATCAATAACAACAAACAACGCCATCACACCGCTGTCTGTGGTTAACCTCGTCACAGCAGCACCCTAAACCGCATCTGCAACAAACAAAAAACCGTGGCAGGTGCAGATACCTGATGCACAAATAGAAGATAAAACGTTCTCGAGCAGCGTGCGACTGTGGTCATCCAAGACAACCCGTACAAAGTGTAACGACGCAATGCCCCGTCCACAAATACGATGGAGACGTCGCAGCGACGACGACGACAAACTCCACTACTGCTCCTGACGCCGTTATCCGGCTTGAGCACGTGAATGTGACATTGTAAGTCGTCGCTCTGCGTCTACATCGGCCGCGCAGGAGAAGTTGAAGAGGCCATTGCCTCTTCAACTTCTCCTGCGACTCCACGTGCCGTGATCTGGCGCGGAGCTATTGCTAGGAGTCGGTCGGAATCCGTGGTGCCGATTGTGTTGTTTTACGCACCACTGCAGGCACTACTGCCGTTGTCCTCATCCCTCCGCTCAGTCACTCAGCACGTGTACTCCGACTTCCACTCCAAGTACAGCATTTCATTAGATCAGTCGAGCCTCTCTGTTGTTTTGTCGTGTGTGTGTGTGTGTAAGTGCGCATGACTGGTATTCAAATTAATTTCGGCTATCTTAAATAGTCCCCCGAAGGCGATCCTCTGATTGAGATCACGGTGCAAGCGTTTGTTTATTTTCATATCACATCATCCTGCCTTTGAAGTGTTTTTTTTTATTATTACGGTAATGGTAGCTGTTTCTCTTTAGTATTATTATTATTTATTATCAGAATTACTGATTTTGGTTGCAACGCACGCACGCCTGTGAGCCAGTGACTAGTAGATGGGGATTGGCGGCTGATAGGGAGACAATTCCTGCATGAGACACCTACCTTGAGTGCCATGGGGTTTCCGTAGGAGGTTAGTGACCAAGTAGGTTTCAGATTTAACCGTGTGGGGATTCTTGACCCTTTCCCGTTTCCGAGATGTCGTGCAAGTTGCGCGGTGTGGGTGTCCCGTTCACCGCTGAATCTCAGAACGTACAAGCAGCTCAGCGTTCATTTTATTTAGGGAGGCATAGCGCCGTTGTTTTGAAAGACATTATACTCACCGCAGAGAACCATAGCGACACGACCACGCTATATGATAGTGCACTCCAAACTGTGCCACACGCCCTCCCGCATGGCCTTGTCACAGCCTCGGTATGTCTTCCCGCCTAAAGAATAAAGATCGTTTATGTTTTCTTCTGATTCCATTCCGATGACGTACATCATCGGATGTCGTACACATATGTATGCTATCGGAATAGGAAAGGGTTAATGTGTGCTGCAATGAACACGAGGCAATACGAATCTCTGGGCCAGTGATCGAACATTCCACATCGCTGTGACGTGAGCCAGTGTTTACTGCCTACAAATGATGGTGCTCGTGTTGTCAACCTGAAGGAGTAAATGGGTTGAGTCAACCCACAACCTGAATGGGAATTGGCAACATCCCTGCTCCCTGTCATCGTGAAAATGTATACAGAACAATGGTATTGGGAGAAAAAGAACATCCTTAAGAGTGATAATCCTGAAAAAAAGATTCATGAGACTCGGTGAGTTTTTTTTTTTCCCTGAGTGAGCCCAACACAGTACTTTATTCACTATTATCTTACTCAAATAATCTCACGATTTCTCCACATACGCTGGGAAAAATCACAATAATGATAATTTGGTTCTGGACTGTTCCCCATTGCTGAAACATTCATCAGTGAGTTAGTGCCAGCGGTCATTGCCGCACAAAGGCAGGGAGACATATTGGTTCTTCATCGACACTGTTAGATTGCCAAACAGTCAGTAGTCACATTCAAGGGTAAATTTAATGCATAAGTGTGGCCTCAAATCAATGACTGCAGTTAGTATTAAGGCTGTTTAATTGTTGGCTTATGGAGGGCTGGTTTCTTTGTGGGGTCGAGATCAATGGGTGGGGAAAAATAGCTGGGTGAGATGAATGGCTTTTCTCTCACTACCTTTGTGTGCTTCTGGAGTGGTATGCGATTAGATGTAGACCCATTTGTTTCAGCTATAGTTGCCTTTGTACTCCAGTGAGCGCCGGAAAGTGCTCCTAATGCTCGCGAACGCCCTCACGTTTTGTGTTGCCTCTGCGGTGAGCTTATAAAGTTTGTAAAAAAAAAAAGTTTAGCGGCGATAATTGCGCGTACAAAACTTAGTCAAAAAATACGCCGTATCTTTTGAAAGCTCTGTTTGCATGCATGTTAATTAGGATGGTGCTGGGTGAATAATAATGTATCAATGACTTTGGTTTGTCTGAACTCTAAACTTGTGGGTGCTGCGGTTTGAGCAATTCCTTTAAAACCCCACGGTTCTGAGTTCAAATCCCGATGAAGGTCATTAAGATGAGCACCACTTTGTTGACGTATCTGACCAGGTAGCGCATTCGGCTGGAATACAAAAACTTGCAAATTCAGTTTTGTTCACATTTAATTTTGACAATCACCTGACCAGGGATAGCCCTTGAGGGTTGCAAGTTGAAACCCAAGTAACTTCAAAGCACAAGTGTTACATCATGGGACCTCCTTTGCCAGTACCAAAATATGAGAATAGGTTTTCTACTTTTTCTGGCAATAAAACAGGTGTTAAGGTGTTAAAACACCAAACTGAAACCTTTTACAAGGAAGGCGTCGTCTGGTCTAACACCGTTTTGAGACTAGGCTCAAAAGAAAGCTGTCTCTGGTGTGGACCAATCAGTTTCAAAGAAAATGCATATATTATAATCAGAGTATGTTTTTTGTTTGCATTCTGACCACAAGCACTGGTGGAGCCAGTGGGCGGGGGGGGGTGGCACGTGCCCCTCCAATGATCCGATCATTTCGATCGGATCATTAGGGTTTATTAGTAGTAAATCGGCATTTTGCGACCCCCACTGCCACTGTGTAGCATATTATTACGTGCCAGGGACTATATAGATGATAGGACAATAGTCTGAGTCCATAATTGGCAATAAGTAACGGCAAAGCGGTTATAAGTGACTCGCAGAATTGTGCGTAGTTGCGTACACAGTACAGGACTTCCCTGAAGGCAAACACCTTCAGCGAGCGCGATGCCGATCACACAGCGCGGTTCGAATTGGACCCTCGATCGATGGCTGCGCCATCGCCGCACACGCGTCGAATAAAAAGCAAGGGACAAGTCCTTACTTTCTAACAACTCCTCACTTACTAACAACTCCTTACTTACAAACAACTCCTTACTTACAAACAACTCCTTACTTACAAACAACTCCTCTAACATTTTTCATTGCTGGAGGGGTTGCCCCCTTACCTTAAAATCCTGGCTCAACTATTGACCACAAGTATTGTGGTTAATGCAGACATGATTCCCTGTAAAATGTTTCAGTTTGGTTTTTTTAACACCTTAACACCTGTTTTGTTGCCATAAAAATGGGGGAAACCTATTCTCAGCATAAGTGTTCATCACCTACGCGAAGTGGGCCGTGAGATTGGTTGGTGGTGCTCACACCATGGGAAGGAGGAATTTCCACCCCTGGCACGGGGAACTGGGATGTGAGCACTGCTTAGTGCCTCTAAAAGCAGAAAATAACTTTTACCTTGTCAGAATTAGAATTGAGCAGTTACTCCGAATTCAGGTAAACCACTGCAAATGCAAGTGCACTGCCCACAAGGATTATTCACCGGCATGATGTGTTGTCACTCATAGACCCACACTCCTGTTTAAAAGCCTTCCTCTGCTCTTGTCCTCATGTATAATTATTGTAGGAACACACAAAACAGTACCGTTTGTTATTGCTTTATCGATTGCACCATTTTACAATACAAGCAGTAACACTTGCAACATCCTAAAAAGCAACGTTCACTACTTTGCGCTGAATACAGTCATTTATTAATGTTCATTTTGCAATTACTGTGGTCGTTGGCCAAGCATGGCATTGTGGAAAATGGCCTTGGAAGATCCCATGACTGAAGGGCTTTTGGAGTCTTCACGAGAGGACTCCTTTAAACCACTCACTGGCACTCCTTCACCCACTTTAATTACAGGAGAAACTCTTCTTATCCGAGGCTCCTATTATCCACGGAGCCGATACTTGTCTATGAAAACTCTTATTTAACCGTGTCCTGAATTAATCTTATCTGAAAAAAATTTTTACGCGGATAAGTGGAGGAAGTTTTTGCGGATAGCAATGCGGAAATTAGGATGTGCGCTATCCATCTCTCACAGGAGTTCTACTGCAGCGGCATTCCACAATTTTGCCAACATCTAGGCCAAGTGTCTATGTGGTCAAGCAAGCAAAGGGGCAGCACTCATCTTCATTGCCATCCCGGGCCTAGTGGTAGAACATGCTCAATGTGCAATGTGGGGCCCGGCTTGTTTCGACGAGAGAGTTTATATGCACATAATGGCTATTATAACTACTATTACAAACTATTTTTTTTACAATTTTTCTTTCACCAGATAAGGCAAACTGAGCTATATATATATGTATTTTTCAGACGCGACCTGGCCACATATGATATCTCAATGAAGTGGCTTATCACGTGCCAATTTATAGCAGCCAAACACTCTAAACGCATTCTTAACTTGGAGCTTTCGTGACTACAGGAATTATTCTTTGGTTCTTTCGGTAAAGTCACGTATAAAGAAAAAATAATAAATTAAATAATGAAATACGTAATCGACCAGGCTATGCGTTAATTGTGTGTTGACCGACTCTCTGTGTCGTTTTACATAACATTTCGATACTTTGCATAATGCACGGGCATAGTATTGATTTGGAACCCCCCCGCCCACCTCCTACGCATTTTCCATATGCTGAATTCCTCTTGATATGCAAATTATTTTGTTTAGGCGCTCTTCTTCCCACCTCCCCCCCTCTAACCCAGCTTAAATATACGCTCCAAGTTTGGTGGTGCTTCATTCTTCGCCTGAGGACGGCTGCTTGCGTTGTGGCCGAAACGTCGTGAGAATTGTTTTATTATGTTTTATTTTTATTATTTTATTTAATTTTAGTGTGTTTCTTTCTCCCCCTAAGCCTGCTCACTTTTTTTTGTTCTACTCATTGACATGTAAATTTTGTCTCTAACCCCTCCCTCTCGCTGCCTCCGCCCCCCTCTGTCTATTTAAGGCCACCCCACAGAGACGATCACCCTCTCTGTACCTGTGTTGCCCGCTGTGTGTATCTTGGTGATATCTGTCTGCTTATATGTCTGTCTATAATTTTTTCGTGGTAAGATTCTATGTCGCTATTTCATTATACCTGATGATGATTGCTTGTGTTGCAATCGAAACGTCGTATGCTATTATTTAATTTATTATTTTTTCTTTATACGTGACTTTATCGAAAGAACCAAAGAATAACTCTAAACGCATGTTGATTCTAAATTAGGGAAAACATCTGAGGGCCCAGAGAAAATCCACGTGTCCACGGGCAGAGAGACAAGCAAACTCCAAATATATACAGGCATCAGGGAAGGGATCGAACCCACGACCCCCTGCATACCAAGCGAGGTAGTTATCATCTTGCCACCGTTGCGCCCCATTATATGTTTTGCCCTGGAGATGGAATGACCTGAATTCGAAAAAAAAAATCCAAATTGTGTTTGTGTGTGTGTGCAGGCATTAGTGTTTGGAGTGGAGTGGTGGTGCAATGGTTTACGCACTCCATAATAACCCGATGATCTTAGTTTGACTACTACCCCGCCCCCTCCCCACCACCTTCACAAACCCTCACTGACCAGCATTGAGGAGTACGTTCAAACAATCACCATGACTCACAGGTGTGGGTAGGCGTTCGTCGTGCTCGTCAATCGACAAAAGGGACTGTGTATTATAATGATTGAATCGCTGGCGACTGGGATGAAACGACGAATCTAACCACGCGTAAGCACTCGGCTTAATTATGGGAAACTGCCCGGATTGAAACCAGACCTCAGCAAATGCTGGACTCGGCGCCCTGACACAGAGGCATCAGCCAGCCCCACCGCACTCCCGAGCCACGTTGCATTAATGAGCTTAAATCGAGGCACCGACGCTGTTTAGTGGCAAGCCTAAAATGAGCGACATTTGCAAATGAGCTCAAACGATGAAAAGTGTCCCTTTCAAATGCGGCTGGCCCAAAGTGCTTTAAAGCAATTAGCGATCCGCGTTGCGTCTCCCCGCAGCGCTGCCCGTGTGCTTTGCGAGGCGTAATTGTCATTCTGTTTGGGACGCGCACGTGATGCACTCATGCAAACTCATTAACCTTTGAAAAATGACAATTTAATTGAGAACATTGAAATGTGCCCCCGAGCAACAAAATGCACGCGCGCAAGGCGCCACCCTCATTAAAAATACAGCGCCTAACAAGTTTTTTGTTGTTTTTTTGGGGAGGTTCCGAAAGGCGTTCGTTAAGTAGAAGCCTCTTTTTTTGTTTTGTTACAAACAGCACCGCAGTCTGTTGACACCGTCGAGCAGACGTTTCTTTGGCGCGTGCGGGTTATGTTCCACGGGCTTTGCTTGTTGGCAATGGGAGCTATGAAATGTAGTAGAGGGTCTCCGCTACTTACGAACGTTCGACTTACGAACTTTCAGAGATACGAACAAACCCGCCCGTATGTCCAGTTGCCTGTTCGGACCGAGATTCATAACTTCAACCGCCACGCAATAGATGGCGGTGGTGGTATCTACATCTGCAGAACATGAAGAACCAGTGGCATCTACAGGATATTATACAACTTTTAAAGCCATTCCCCGTGTTTAGTGTACACGCCTTACACCATGTTTGGAATGGACAGGAGTAAAGCTGGAATTACGAACAAATCGACTTATGAACAGACCTCTGGAACCTAACTTGTTTGTACGTAAAGGAGTCCCTGTATACTGTGGCCACTGTTTGGCAAGCATTTGTTAAAGGTTATACGTGTATTGCTGAGGTGGATAATGCTGTTCCGGTGTTACTGCGTAGCGGCAGATTCTACTCAGGTCCTGGGTTTAATTTCTGAGCATCCATCAAAGCTAAATGAAGACATTTATGTAAACGGTAAGAAGGTGTAGCCCTGCTATTGCTTACTCTTGCCACTGCTGGAAGAAGAGTTATATGCAGGGCCCATCTAGAGGGTTGTTTGACCTACTCTGCAATGCTGACCAGACATCTTGACATTTTTCGATTTAAAGCTTTCGTGACTGCAGGGATTCATCTTCTTGGTTCTTTCGGTAAAGTCACGTAGAAAGGAAATAATGAAATAATTAAAATAAAACATAATACAAAAAATTGTGAGAATTGTATTTTATTATGTTTTATTTTTATTATTTTATTATTTCCCTTCTACGTGACTTTACCGAAAGAACCAAGAAGATGAATCTTGACATTTATGTAGCTCTGTATGGGCTCACTTTAGTCACTGCTGACTGTATATGCACCCAAATAAACTGTTGTGATGTGTAATTTTGTTCTTAAATCATTCATGCCCAGCTCTGAGAGTGTATTCAACTGGATCGCAGTATGCGGCCAGATATTTACTCACTCATCCGCAGAGCTGAAGAAATCCCTCTGGAGTTTTGGAGTAACAATTGGCCCATGAAGTTTGTCACGAAAAAAGCCCTGCGTGATATTCCTGTCAATTGTCGCTGCTGTTCAAGAGATTACAGAAGGAAAATCAAATGGCTTTTCCGTGTGCTGAGTAGATATCAGTGGCGCAATCGATCGATATATAGACCGTAATTGGTTTAAAATGCAAAAACAACATTGCAAAACGGAAAACAGAGCCTCATCTTTATCGTAACGAAACAATCCCACAATTTGTGAACATGTGCCAGCCGTTAAGCAAGAGGGGGGGGGTGGGGGGAGGGCTTCAGACACGGCACACGCGTGAATGGGCCACTTGATTTTACTCGGAATCGGGGAATGGAGAAGCCCCGCTTATTTGTCCCGGGCGCGCTCCGTCTCTAAGCAGATGTTTGCGATTTCACCCCTAATTGTTTGCCCAGAGAGCAAGGTGCAACATTTGCAAAATAGCGGAACGCGTACCAAATGCTCTGCAGACGTCAGTCAGCGTTTTTTTCTTTGGGGGGTGGGGGGGACGTTTGCCTGGCACGCGCGCCCCCCTCCCATCCACCCGCCGTGTTGATTTCGTTGATAAAAATAACGTCGACTGCTGAATCATTTGATGGCTTCACGATATTGGTGCCCGCGAGTTAATAAAAACGTTTAGCGGCCGCGTGACGCGCGGCTGAGTTACGGCCCTCTTCGTTCTCTCTCGTGTGCGCGTGTTTTTTTTTTTGGGAGCGAAGCTTTGCAAACACTCTCCTCCCCACCCTCTTCCATCGCCGCGCCGTTCGCTGTTTATGATCAGGGCCGCGCCCGTCTGTGACATGATACTGCTGTTGTTGTTGCCGCTGCTGTTGCGTGCGCCGTCAGTGTTTTTTGTTGCGCATCCCAAACGCGTCAATGGACGACGGCATTCGTGGTGCACGCGGTCTGTGAAGGGGTTTTTTCTTCTTCTGCTGCTGCTACTGCTCACCACGCTGTTCGTTTCGGGCGCGCTCCCACACGAGGTCGAATTACGCCGATGAATTGGGAGGGGTTGGGCGCGGGGGGGGGGGCGAAACACAAACAAACGCAGAGGCGTCCCAATTTGTTTCGGCTGGGAGAAGTCCCAATTGGAATTGTCGATGGCCTCCTAGAAGGGCTGCCCACTGAATCAGGGCGCTCTGCGTGTACGTTGGAGTTCTTTCGCACGGTACGCAGCCAACCGTGCTTGTCTGAGATGCTAATCGGAGAATGTGTGTATGTACGTTGAACTTATTTCGCACCATACGTAACCAACTGTGCTAATCGGAGAATGTACGTGTATGTATGTATGTTGAACTTATTTCGCACCGTACGTAGCCAACCGTGCTTATCGGAGGAGCTAATCGGAGAATGTATGCATGCAGAACTTCTTTCGCACCATACGTCGTCAACCGTGCTAATCGGAGGTGCGGGAGAAGGACAACAAACTAAACACAACAGGCAGTTTCAAAGAAATTCGTTTTCAAATTAGATGATTTCAAAGTGCACAGCCCCAGTGGCGTCCTAATATCGGAAGGAAGAGAGAGCATTCCAGACGGCCGCAGAAGCACATTCAAAAGCGCGCGATCCGGTGACCGTCTTCGTTCGATGGGGAGACAAAAGCCGCTGCTTCGAGGATGACACGTGTTCGCGTGATGGTTTATGCTCCTTGATGAGACCAGTAAGGTGTTGTGGTTTATCTGCGGCGAGCACTTTGTATGTGTAGAGAAGTTCCCACGGACGTACTCGGAGACGAAGATATGTTAAGGGCTTTCGCCAGGGTTTATTAAAGCTTATCAATAATACACAGGGTACACAGCTCCCAGGGGCTAGGGGTCCTACTCTGAGTCCGGGTCCCTGCCGGCTAGCTCCGGTCTCTCTCGTATCGGATCGGGGACTCTGCCGACTCCACCGAGCGGAGAGAGAAGCACCTCTACGGCTACCACCGGCTTCTCCCCAGACTCACTACTCGATCCCTCTCTCTACCCCTGGTTCCCTCTTCACCCTTCTTACTCTACCCGTTCCCACAGTGACCCCGCTTACGTCACGGGGTCTCCCTTAAGTACCCGAGGAGACGTGACGTCATCGCACTGAACGGCACACCTGACGTCACGTCCCCATATTACTCCTCTACATATGTAACGAGTGTAAAAGTGCAGACTGAACGCACCGACCAATGAGTCGCGTGGGCCGATGATCTTCTGCTTGGCTGGGCAATTGGTGCAGTCGCAATGTGGTGCAGTTTTTACATGGTCGTAGAGAGAGAGCTCCTCCAATTAGCACGGTTGGTTACATACGGTGCGAAAGAAGTGCAACATACATGCACACATGCTACGTACTTATATAAACTACGCGGTACATTTCTATACTGGCAGCGCGAGAGCAAGGCCTCGTATATGCTTTCGGCCGGGAACCAACTCCACATTCCCACAGCTGGTGCCAGTCAAGATTGCTGTTGGACAACAACGCTTTATTTGCAGCAAAGCGGTGCTGGTTTTTATTGAACCCAGAGGGGCGATGCCCAGATTCCGCCCCCACCCCCGTCACTAGAATTACAATTCATAGCCTTCCGGTTGATTTTTGGACAGTGTTATTAACACAAACTAAAAACACGTGCAAGACAATGTTCGCGTTTGTGATTGTGCCTGGCTCAAGAACAGATTATAAAATAGTTAACTTCAATACACATATCTGAAAACAAAATAGCGCATATTTTACAGGAACACTCTACTATCCATATTTGATTTCAAAGCATATGGAGACATTAAACGCGTGTAATACTTTACACCATGTCACAGTGGAATTTTAACTTGTGTGCAACAATGTATGATGATATGAGACTTGGGCCCTTTCCGAAGCTCATTTTCAACGGCGGATGTTCCCTTGTTTGTCCCATAGGCTGAACAAGCCTCTCGTACCCCATATAAACATGCGTCTCTAAATAGCCCTCTTCATACGCTGCAGTAATTTTGCTGGAACAGCCACACCTGATGACGGAGGCTTGCGTTGCCTTCGAAACGTCGTGATTTTACTTCGGTTTTTTTTCATTTATTTTATTTTTACCTAAGTGACTTTACCGAATAAAACAAAGAGTTTGAAGCCTTGCACAGAGTGGGGAGCGGCAGTGCAGTGGTTAGCGTACCCCAGTTCAATGCCCGCTCACGGCCAATAGCAAATGTTTGGACCGGTCCCGGGCCTCCTTTAGGTCGACTCGGCCTTAAATGAGCACGGATGTGGCGTGTAAACATCAGCACTGGGGAGACAAAGGCGGCTGGGCGGGGTGTTGTCCACCCACCCGCTCGTGCGTCATGCCATGCGGGCCTTGTGGAGAGATTATGGCCTTGGGTTGGCCACAGATCAGGATTTAAACTTGCAACTTTAATATTGTGAGTCGAGCACTTTTACCACTGAAAAATGTGAACACTTTCGATGTTATCACCCATCACAGTTGACTTATAAGGTTAATTTCAGATACTGCAGAGTGTTATGATAGAAATAGGTGTATTCTGTATGTTGTCCTACGTATTATACGTGACGACAACGTATGGCCTGATTATTTTGTCACGATCCAAGTGGGTTGCCACTCACTTCCTAGCTGTTGCCGCTGTATATTAATACGCCCTCTTGTGTTCACTATTTGCACTCTGCACCTGCCGGACTCATGGGGTCAAGTTAACTTGGCCGTCTTCTGCCGACCCTTTGTAAACCAACCAATCACGAGGATTTGTTAGGCGTTGGCATTTGCTGGTTTGTAAGCAGGTGTGTGTATGTGTGTGGGGAGCGCTGGTATAGCGGTTAGCGTTAACGCTGCGCTACGAACCTGACGACCCGAGTTCGATTCCCGCTCACGGCCAACACCCATGACAATTATCTGAACCGGCTCCTGGGTCTCCCCTAGGTCGACTCAGCCTTAAATGAGTACCCGGTGCGATGTGTTAAACAACGCCGCTAGGGAGACAAAGGCGGCCGGGCGTGTCGTTGGCCACCCACCCCCTCGTGTGCCGTGCCGGCCTTCATAGGTGCTCGCTAACAGCACTTGCCCCTACAGTCTGTTAATGCTACACGGGGGATCTTTGTAGTATATATAATTGGTGGAGGTGGAGTCCCCGTCGGACCACTGTGCGATTCTCGCTCATGACCAATAACAGCGGTGGATCTCTGAATTTGGGCCTGGGCCTCTCCTAGGTTGATTCAGCCTCAAATGAGTACCTCGTGCATTGTGCATATGTCAGCACTGGGTCGGCAAAGGTGGCCCGGGCGTGTTTTAGCCACCTACCCCCCTTGTGTGCTGTGCTGGCCTTCGTTGGTGTTCACTTCACTAGCAGCACTTGTCCCCAACAGTTTGTTCACGTCTTTGTTTTGAGGGTCTGGCTTAACGAGAATCACGTGTCGCAATGGGATGTGCCAAGCTGTTGTGGCTCAATACTCTTCTAAGTTACACATTTGTGAAAGCGCTTTTGTCGTTATGGAGTAATTGGCACAAAAAAAACAGACTTTATATCATCAAAATGTAATTTGACAACAGCCATTTTAAACAATTGCGTCTTTAGAAATATTTATGGTTGGTTATTAATTTGCATGCAAATGGACTATGTCCTTATTCGAATATCTGGTTGGGTGGCTTTATTTTTTGAGCGCTTAAATCACAATTCTGAGGTAAAATGTTGCTCTGAATTTGACTTTGCATGTCAGCCGTCCGTGGCAGCCATGGAAATGTGGAATTTCCACCACTTAGTATAAATGGGTACACCAGGTAGTAATCAGGCAAACTTATTTTTCTTCCAAATAACATCAACAGATCTTTCACATCCACTGCGAAGCAGGCGGCGTGTGGTATTTGCGGTCAGTACACCCGCAGCGTGACCAGGGTGGCCGCTGGTCTCATACCGCGAACCTTCCAGAATGAGCCATAAACCACAGCCGCCGTCACGATATGCAAATCGCACTCCGTGAGCTCCACACCTCCACACCACCTCGAGGCGAGCAATCATTCACTGCCCCCCCGGCCCACCCATCTCACTCAATTGCATGAATTGCTACGATTCTAGGTCATAATTCTGTTTAAGAATCATTTCACTTTTGCCGTGTTTGTAATGTCTCATCCGCTCTGTCTCGTCTCGTCTCTATTTTCTCCTTCCCACTGTCTTGTCTGTACTGCTCGCTCGTTTATTGTAACGCCTCTCCCATTTCCACGCTCTCTTTCTGTCTTATATCATGCATTTTTGCTTGTATTCTCTGATTGTTTGCTTTGTGCTGCCTCCTTTGGTCATGCTCGTTCTGCCTTGTCACCCACGTCCGTTAGCTAAACATACAATTCGCATACCGTTTGCACGGATCAAAATAATACACTTTAATCCGCACGTTTCGATGTGTTTTTTTATTGTGCGGTTTAGGCTAGCCAAAGGTGCAGTCCTGCAATTGCCAGCTCACAGCACTGCTGGTGGAAGAGCCTTTTAACTAGAGGGAGGTCTAGGAGACAGCCCCCATGATGGAATAGTGGCCTACTCTATTACGCTGACCCGACCCTACTGGACGCCTGTGAAAGAGCTTCATAGCTCATCGGATTTGTCCAGGATAAATACATATTCTGATAAAGATACTCATGCTGATACCCACACTTTATCCCACCACCTACCGATCGACTTACTGCAGTCAGCGTACTAATCTAATTTAATTCTAGATTTGAAGCTTTCGTGACTGCAAGGATTCATACTCTTAGGTTTTTTTAGTGAAAGTCACGTAGGTAAAAATAAACAATAAAAATAATAGAAATAAAATAATAAATCACGACGTTTCGGAGGCAACACAAGTCTCGTCATCAGGTGGGACCGTCACAGCTAAATTTACTGTATCAAGTGAGGCAAAATTCGAATTTAATCAGAATCAGAACATTTATTTATACTGGTGGAATCTGATGAGCTGTAAAGTTGTTATTCACAAATGTCCAGTCGGGGCAGGTCAGAACGTTACAACAACTAACAGTACAAAAAGACGATAGGAGTGAAACGTATTGGAAAGGTAAACAAATTACTTTTAAATATATATATACACACAAATATAGATAAACTTTTTTGTATTTTACCAAGTAAAGCCCACTCAGCTATTAGCTTCTGTTTCAGAAGCGACCTGGCCACACGTGACAGCTCAACGAAGTGGCTTATCATGTGGAAATCTATTGCAATAAATCAATCTAAATTGCACGTTTCTAAATGTGGAGGGAAAACCAGAGGACCCAGAGAAAAAAATCCACGCGACCACGGGGAGAGAGACACGCAAATTCCAAATATAAAGAAGGCGTCAAAATAATCTAAATAATTTCGACGCATGTTTTTCACCAGTGAATGGATCGATTACCCATTCCCCAGCTCACTTCCTGCCTTTCCCAAATGCCTTCTTCATTCTGATGACCAGGCCCAAGGAGGGACACACTTTCACTGAGTAGGAATCTACACGAGGTCCAGGCAGGAGTGGTGCTCAAGAAGCAATGGACAGAGTTTTATTTTGTCATAACTTAGGCTAAGTAACAAAAAATAAAAATATATGAATTCCTGCAGTCACGAAAGTCAACATTTAATAGACATCTCTTGAAATGTTCTACCTTGTAACCATAGCTGTAAGACTAACATGACCAGATGTATCTTGCTGCTGCTGCTGATTTGACCCCCAAGTGTATCATGGCTGATTGGGGGGTCAGCCCGGTTTGAATCCTTTCCCATTCGAGTTTCTCTTCCGATACCGTTCCGACTACATCTGCGTACCATATTGTCCGAACGGAACCCAAAACCAAAATAAACTTTACCGGTATTGGAACTCCCACGAGGCCATGCAGGAGGACGTGTGGCATAGTTTGGCACGAGCTATCATGGAATCTGGTCGTGTGCCACAATGTCTTTAAAAAACAATGGCGATATGCCTCTAAATAAATATTTTCTGGTAAAGTCACGTAGGTATAAAATAAAATAATATAAATCACGACGTTTCGGGCGCAACACAAGCGTACATCATCATGATTTGGAGTATCCGTGGACGGATGCTTGTGTTGCGTCCGAAACGTCGTGATTTATATTATTTGACTTTACCGAAAGAACCAAAGAGTATGAATTCCTGCAGTCACGAAAGCTTCAAATCAAGATTAAATATTTTCCGTGAACCGCTTGCGCAACTCGCAGACATCTTGGAACGGGAAAGGGTTAAGGAGGTGGCAAGAGCCTAAAACTGAACAAGCAAGTGGTTGTCATGATCAAGGTCCAGTGTGAAATTTGTGGCATCGTGGTAGGACGGGTTAGGTTCCGGCACAGCCTCGTTCCGGAACGGTTTGGAGTAGCCGTGGGAGAGAGGCTCTGGTGAAACTGGAGCTCAGCAGCAGCTTGCAACAACAAGGCTTGAGACAACGCTAACAACAACAACAACACGGCCGCCGAAATGATGACCGCGCGCAACGGTGAGGCAATTGCGCAGCGTCGGTACCGAACAAACTTATTGCCGAAGAGGACAGACAGCACCTTCCAGTTGTTAGTGCAGTCAGGTGCTTCCGAATCATTTCACGGAACACTGCAGCTGATGAAGAGTCGCAGTGTGCGTTCTTGCGGGGGGCACCGCGCGCATGCGGCTGAATTCCGATTACTCGGCGCGCTCCTAAATTCTGCGCCGGGGGGACAGGTCCCTGCGTGTACTCGTTCTCGTACTGTAATTGTGCGACGTGAATTTATCTTCGAAATCGGTGGCTGTGTAGCGGCTTCCGCGACGGAGTCTTTGTCACAAGGTCGAACTCGAATGCGCGAAGGAATGAAATGCTTTATTTTTTATTTTTTTTAAACGGTCAGCCTTCGTGTTCCCAAGAGCCAGCGGTGGAGTTCCCCGTCGTTCTGTGGCGGGGAGTTCAGGCTCCGCTGGACAACAACCCATGTTGACCCATGACCCCATTGGTGGTGCCTTCTGCTGCGTTCGTGCTTATTGTACCAGGGTGACGACGATGGGCTTAGTTGACCACGGCTGGGATGGGAACTTTGTTGTGACTCAAACCATGATGGTGCGGCCCAGTCTCATCCCTACGGCCGGTAATGGAGATT
>NW_024705267.1:29820-57712 GCF_018977255.1 Callorhinchus milii | reverse complement strand
ATGTGTCCGGTAAGTGAGTTGGTTTGTGAGCAGTGGGGTGAGGTGGATAGCACCCTGCATCATTATCCCGTTTGCCTGCGTTCGATTCCCGCCACTGAAAACATCCGTGTCGTGTGGTATCTAAATCTGTGTTGGCCTCCCCTAGGTCAACTCAACCCGAAATAACTGCTTCGTGTTTGTGTGTGTGTGAAGATCAGCACTGGGGAAGCAAAGGTGGACTGGTGTGGTGCTGACCAACCCCCCCCCCTCCTGTGTCGTGCCTACCGAATTAGAAGCTCGCTAACAGCACTCTCTACATGGATGCTTACATTCGTTTGTGTGTGATATATTTGTGTGTGTGTTCGTGCGTCTAGATATGCACGCATGAAATAGATGTGTGTGCAATGGAAAATCGGTTGGGTTTTGACCTTGGTGTGTAGATTGGTAAGTCGTCTCTATAGAGACCGGCACGTACGTATGTGTGTGTGTGTTCATGCATGTTTGCTTTTGTGTGTCCGTGTGAGGTAAGGAAGTAGTGGCATTGTGGTTGGTGCACTACTCTGAATATGGCGATACCCGAGTTCGATTCCCACTCACAGCCAACATCTGTGATTGAATATCTGAACCGGTTGTGGCCTCGCATAGGTTGACTCGGCATCAAATGAGTATCTGGTGCAGTGTGTACACCGGTACTAGTGAGGAAAAGGTAGCCAGGCGTGTTTGGAGCCAGCCATACCACCCATCATTTGCCCTGCTGGCCTTAGTAGGTGCTCGCAGACTGCACTTGCCCCAATAGTCTTCTATAGGTTATTCTAGGGGTCTGAGTGGATGAGCAAGTTGATAATTTTCAACCCTTATTCGTGATAATTCATTAAAATCATCGTCGGCCGAAGATTATTCCAACGCTGGATGAAGGCCTCTCCAAGCTGCCGCCACCTTTTCACAATCCTGCGCCGTAATAATCCCCCGGCAGCTGCCCACTGTTGACTCCTCTCGGGAGCAATTTCATCCCTCGGACATCGCTCCATTTTCTTGGTTCTTTCAGTAAAGTCACGTAGAATGGAAATAATAAAATAATAAAAATAAAACATAAAATCATTCTCACGACGTTTCGGCCACAACGCAAGCAGCCGTCCTCAGGTGAAGAACAGGTCTGTCGATAAGACAGTCTCCATTTGTTATTCCTAACCATTCGTTATTCCTAACCATCTCCCATCGCCCTTTCTCGCCATGGCGTGTCCCTGGCCTGAGGCCCACGCGCACTTTTCCAAACGGGTTTGGATGACGACACGAGCTTGCGTGCGTATTCTATGATCCATGTCCCTCGCTCTGCCTCTCTGCAATGTAATTCCAAGAACGCATCTCCTACAGTAATCAGCGTTACTTAAATTATATTATATAAAAACATACAATATTTTGGTTTAAGTAAATTTTAAACCTCTGTTATTTTGTGATCTGATACTTTACGTAATCAGTGGATCGGAGGCTACGTTTCACAACTCACCCTGCCAATGTTGCCCACGCGATTCACAGTTTTGGAATGGAGATGATTTGCTAAATCGTTGCGATTTATAGCAAAGATCTTAACTGATTGTCTATAAAAGACAAATGCAGGCAGACTGCAACTTCACAGCATGTTAAGTTGCGTAGAATGCTGCATGACTTGTTTGCGAGTTCACTGACCAAAAAACACTTTTAGCAATGACTTAAAAACAAGCAGTTCTGTGCTGGCCTCCATAAACAGCTTTGTTAAAGGGGGGGAAAGGTCAACGAGTCTTTAGACATTATTTGGTGTACATTGTCAGTGGTGCGCTATCACAAATAACAACCACGAATATTGTGACCTTAAAAGGATACAAAAATATGTAAAAGGTGACATTGGCTAGTAGTCCTTAACAGCACAGTGATCGGAGAGAGTAAAAACAAAGGTTTCAGACTGCAGTCTGCACCACATATGTGTGTTTGGGTTGATGGTTGTGTTGATTTATATTTTTGAGTGATGGTGATGTATGACCGTGTTGGTGTGATGATGGTGTTGATGGTGTTAATAGTGAATCAGATGGTGGTGATAGTGGTTGTGCTATAGTGGTGTTGATGGTGAACATATAACTGTTTAATGGCGGTGGTGTTAAAAACTTTTCTGTATGTATGCATCTTGAACTTTATTTGCACCATACGTAGCCAACCATGCTCATCGGAACTGCGGGGGAAGAACCACAAACCAAACGCCAAAAGCAGTTGTAAAGCTCAACTTTATAATCCCACCTACCTCCACCGCACCTTATCTGCACACTCTCAAAACAACATTTCTCAATTGCAGAAACGTCCTCGCACTTATCTATTACACCTCTCCAAGTGCAGTTTGTTGCTGGTCGCTTGGACCACTCTAAACCTTTTGCCTATGTTCAGCAACCGTGATAAAAAGTGTGAAATTTGAGGGCACGGAAGTTCAGTTTCCCTAGAGAGCATCGTCGGTACCGGTGCTCGTGCAGGCCCAGGTTGGTATGCCGCATCTGACCTTGGCGAAAGGGACGCGTGGAGGTCGCCGTGCGTTCCATCGGCTCGCGAGGCTGGTGCGATTTTTATAATCGCGGCCAGATCTCAAAAGGGGGAACGCTCGCGTATGCAGGGTCAGGGGAGGCCAGCGGGTGGGCGGCCGCCCCAGCCAGGGGACATTCTGTAATGGGTTCAACCCGGGTCTGTGACGTTCTGGTAACGGCAGGTCACGGCAAGAATTATTTGTTTTTTTTGAACCGTGACGTTCATGGAAGAATTTGTCGCCGGTTCGGTCAGTTTGAATCGGTATGAAGTCCCCTCTAACCTTTTCGATCAGGTGGTGATTTGGGCTCGTGACGCGAAGGCAATAGGTTGGAATCCTGGTTTGTGGTTGATGCAGAGCCGTCATCATCATCATCATCATCACCGAGTTCATAAATTTGGTTAAACAGCTTTTCAGGAAGCCAAAGGCAGTTATTATATGGAGTGGCCTCTACCATGGGAATGTGGAATTTCTACTGCTGGCTTGGAGCCACCAGTAGGGACGAGCGTCACCCCACATTCGTTTGTGCAGGAGAGACGCTTTTTGAGATTTGACTCAAACATAAACAGAAATTCTGCCCCAGGATAAGAAATCGTAAAAAACTAAGAATATAAAATGCAGCTGGGTTGGAAAGAAATCATCAACAACGACACTAGTTATGTGCACTGCCAAGCCTTATGCAAACAAATTTTATCAAAGTGCAGTGCACTAACCACAGACCCCGAACCACAGCTACATATGGACACACACGTATAAATGTGTGCACATGTACATACACGCAGATACTGATGCACACAGGCCATCCACATACACTTTACATTTATGATGCAAGTTGTGATAAGTCTGGTTACTCGTGTCCTGACTTTAGACAATGTGGTGCCACAGTTGGAACATACTTGCGTCCAGTGTCAATTGAGCAATATGGTTTTCATTTTTTTTTCCCCTTTGAAAACAAAGAGTGAGCCAAACCAGTAAATGAGCCTCATGGGTATGCCCTCAACTGGAAAAACTTGGCAATGTCACATCTCCCCCCCCTTTCCCCTCTAGCCTGCATTCACCCCTTCATTACTTTACACGTTCTCCTGAAACCAATCCAGCGAGTGAGCCTAACCACTTTGCAAACGATCTGTTGGGGGTGCAGCGTTGGTGATCAAATGTCGTTTAGAATGTTGCGGAGCAGCATTGCGAGGTGAAGATTCAGATTCGTGGGCTTATCTCCAGGCACTCTTGTTTCCGCACGCACGCCTAAAGTGTACAGGTTGTCAATCTCTACTGCTGGATGAAGGTATCCCCCATGCCATGTGGGTCCTGTGGGTTGTCTCGCAAGATGGTAGGCTCAATTTCGATTTAAAGCTTTCGTGACTGCAGGGATTCATCTTCTTGGTTCTTTCGGTAAAGTCACGTAGAATGGAAATATAAATAAAAATAAAACCTAATAAAATAATTCTCACGACGTTTCGGCAAACGCAAGTATCCGTCCTCGGTGGAGAGCAGGTCTGTCGAGGAGACAGTCTGAATGAAGAAGAAGACTCTGTCTGAGTCATTCAGACCTGCTCTCCACCTGCAGGACGGCTACTTGCGTTGTGGCCGAAACGTCGTGAGAATTATTTTATTGTTTTATTTTTATTATTCCATTGTACGTGACTTACCGAAAGAACCAAGAAGATGGTAGGCTCTCGATTATCCGCGTGCGGTTTATCCGGTTGCGATTAACCGCGCACCTGAGATTTTGACAAATTAATAACTCGTGGATTTTACTTTATGCTAAAATTAATACTCTAAAAACGGTTACGTATTGTTATTCTTGCAAATGTTTATTACAAGTCAACATGCTTAACCCAAACAAATATGCGCTCCGGTTGATCCGAAATCCACACGGTCGCCGCTATAGTACAGTAGTTGCATGACAACAGTGGGCGGAGTTTGATGTTGAAATAGCGTGGCTCTGAAACCCACTTAGTTGGCAAGTCTTCTGCGCGGGAGCAGAAAAGTGTTTCGCTGACCACGCATGTCCATCGGTCGATCGTTAGTATTCATTCTAATCGAATAATAGTTATTTTTGGATTTTCTGCGGTTTTGAATAATCTGCGGCCATCCTCCGCGTCATTAGCCTCTGATAATCGAGAGTCTTTGCACTTGCATTGCTCGGTGCAAGGTTGGTGAAGGCACGGAGTGTGGATGTGGAAGCATTACTGAGCAGCACAGCAGCGGCGTCTGCTGCATCACAGTCTGCTACCCTCAAGTAGCCGCCCCACTGCCACCTATGACAACACGCCGTGCATTCCTGGTCGCCCATCCAACGCTTAACCGGCCTCGACACTGCTTGGCTTCCCGAGATTTTATGAGTGGGTGCATTGCCGGGAGATTTTGGTCATCGTCGACCATGGCAATCCACTGCTGGATGAAAGCCACATCGATCCTGTGACGCAATGGTTCCCTCTCCTTAGCACCGCACACAGGTGGATTTCATCGCTCGATTTGCCTGTAGGTTGTACATCAAGAAATGACGTTCGATTCTTGTTAACGCTCTCTCTCGTTTCGTCTCTCCCCCGGTTGACCTCCCCCGCCGGGCGCCTGACTGCCTCCGACACATGACTACCGCCGCTCCAGCACGGTAAGAGAACCTTGCTATTTTTAAAAGCGGGTGGATGCGAGTTGAAATGTGAGACTGGCGTGTTTTCTGTTCCCCGTCACCTTCGACGCTAGCCGCAATGCAAACGACTCTCGTCGGCACCAGGGCTCTGTGTTCCCTTGCCTCCACATTTTTTTCCATGACCAAACAAACATTTTTTTTATTTTGCCCCAGCAGTCTATAAATCTGGCCAGGTGGCTCGGCAATCGAAGGTTGCGATTTAAAATCCACAGTTGAGGATTAACTCGTCCCATCTCTCGGGGTCGATCTAAAAGTGAGTACCACCTTGCGGGGAAGTCAACAGGGTCCTGGGGATAGACTCGCCCGCCATATGAATGTGGAAATTCCACCACTGGCTCAGGGCTGTAAGCAAGAGCTGAGCACTGCCCTTAATCGCACAGCAGTGCTAAACTTTGTCGTTAGAGAACGACCTACTGGAGAGGAGATACCACGGGAGCTACTTCTGAGATCACTTCAGGTAGAGGGCATCACTTTTCCAGCCCATTCTGCTTGGAAGTCGTGAATGAACAGAGAGGGACTTGGTCCCGGTCAAGTACATGGTTTGCGCTCCAGTGGTGGTGCGGAAATTAACGTTTTATTGATTGAAATGTTACTGGAGTGCTGCGGCAGTCCCTTGCGCTATAAGAATGCACAGCCGTCTTGTCAATCCACTGCTGGATGAGGGCCTCCCCACTGCAGTGTGGGTCACGGCGTGGATATGATGCGTCAGGTGTGAGGTCCTGCCTCGCACGTAAATGTTTGGTCTGTGGTTCTCGCACTGCACTAAACCCAGCATATCCTGAGTTTGATTCCCAGCTGTGACTAATGAGTGGCGAGGCGCTGTGCGATCCAGTCCTGGGGCCCCTTCCCACGTCACCTACGCGCCCACTAAACCAGTGCGTGAAGTATGGTCCTGTAACCCCTTATAGCCGATACGGCGTGGGGAGGCCCTCATTCGGAATAAAGGTTTTATGGGTTGGATCGCGCAAGTCGTAAATGTGTCATTAACCCGCCACTACCCGACAGCCAATTTCGCGATCTTCTGCGAGGTGAACGTTGGCTTTGTTGGGGTCACCAAAATGACGAAAGCAAAAAAAACAATAAAGAAACTACTGTACTGTATTGTAGCGATGCAAATAGAAATCGGAGCAACCGTAACAACAACCAGTTTAACACACAGTAGGTTTCGCGACCAATATTATCCACAAGAGGTTTTATGGGTTAGATCGCGTAAATATAAATGTGTCGTTAACCCGCCACCGCCCGACAGACCATTAGTAAGGTTTGTCATGGAAACAAAACGTGCCAGTTAGTTACTAGTTGAGCACACCGGTGTGTGGGAGAAAATACACAACATTTACAATTTGAGTACGACGTTTTACTTGCAATTGCATTCGGTGTCATCGGGCGATTTTTTTCCAAAAAAAATTACACAAAGCTTGTAAATTTGAGGCTGTTGGGGATGGTACGAGGCTGGCCGTGGCTTTCATGACGATCTCTAACTGTGATGCACACTCCCTGTATTCTTTGCGTGTGAATGCAGCACTTCTGGGGGCCTGTTGTGAACTGGGGTCTCCCTCTGGCAGCCATCAATGACATGAAAAAGAGCCCAGAGATCATCAGTGGACGCATGACCTTTGGTGAGGGTCACCTCGTCCCTCGCTCCAAGTCCTGAAGCAACGTGGGCCAGGATCTTGTCCGGCACCCAGAATAAATTCAAGGGGTGGGGTGCCCGGTATAATCTGTCCTCTTACTAAAACCTTGTTATTTAATTTTTAGATTATGTATTGATTGCAATGTTATTTATATTGATGAAAGATAAGAATTGGTTTTTACCCTTTTTGGCAATAAAACAGGTGTTAAGATGTTCAAACGCCAAATAGATACATTTTGCAAGGCATCAAGTCTGCATTAACCACACGTACTTGTGGCAAAACACTGTTTTTATATCATCAGAGACAAAAGTGGTATTCAATGCATTACACGTTGCAAATGGGATAAGGCCTAGTCTTTGTGGAAAATAACAGGGTCGGCTAAATGTGTACGAGCACTGTAAAGGGACCATTTGAAACCCGGGTTGTGCAGTGCAAACATTCTGCTGGGGCTGGCGCGTTTCCGCCCAGCGTGGAGACGTGGCTAAAGCCACGAGTCCGCCTCGTTTTGCACGCTGGTTAAATTTTTAAGGGGTTTTTTACAACAACAAAAACAATTTAACACGCAGGCATTCGCAACCCAATGTTATTCACAAAAAATAAATGTGCTGGCTCAATTCACCCGCTTTTCTTGAAGCTGGTTGTTGTGATTACCGGCGAAACATCATGGTACTCGAATTGTAAATGTTGTGGGTTTGCTCTCCAACACAACTGGTGTGTTGAAGTAGTAACTAATTGTCACATTTATTTACGTGACAAACCTGACTGATTCGCCATGGCGGGTTGACGACACATTGATATTTACTCAATCTAACCCAAAATAACTTTTATTCCAAAATAAAAACCCTTAATATTTGCGGGACATGGTGTTATCCACTTGCATTGTGTAGAGGACGATCTGAGTGGATGATGATGATCATGGCGGTGATGGTGAGTGACCGCTGCTGCTGGTGAAGGTCATGAAGTTACCAACGGCGATGATGATGGCCCCCGATGTTAATGAAGTTGATGACGCACGATGGTGTTATTGATGATGGTGTGGTGCGTGCGTGTGTTGCAGCCCTGTGCTTGTACTCGCTGCTGTTCATGCGCTTCGCGTACAAGGTGCAGCCGCGGAACTGGCTGCTCTTCGCCTGCCACTTAACCAACGAGTCGTGCCAGCTCATTCAGGGTGGCCGCCTCATCCAACACAAGTGAGTAACTCCCCACTTTGGCTAGCTCGGCTACGCGTGTAACCGGATTGGTTGCTTGGCATGTAGGTAAACTCGCTTTCATTTTACCAGCTAAGGCCCACTGAGCTACATAGCTCTTTTTCAGAAGCGATCGGTTATCACAAATGATGGTTCGACGAAATGGCTTATCGTGTGGCATTTATAGCAGCCATATACTATAAATGCATGTTCCTAAATGTTGAGGGAATAACCGGAGGAGCTGGTTAAAAAAACTCTCACGACCATGGGGAGAACACGCAAACTCCAAAAATGCAGGCAATCCAAGTTGGGATTGAATCCACACCCTCCTGCATACCAGGTGAGGCAGATAACATCTCGCTACTGAGGCACCCAGGTAGGTACAGGTAAAGGTGCAGCCCTGCAATTACTTGCTAATGCTACTGCAAGCAAAGGATTTTCACTCGAGGGGGCTCGAGATCCCCTCTAGACAGCCTGGAAGGGGTGGGAGCCCCCACACCTTACTCCACCACACACAACTTGCAGATCCACTAACTGTGCCATACCCATTTATGCTGCTGGTCGACAGACATGGGGAGTTAAGCAACTTGGATCATTGTCAGCTACCATGATTAGCAGATAACCAGTCGCTTTAACTATGTCCACAGTCTCTTTTCTTTCCGTGTCTCCTGCTTGTCTGCGTAGTCCTTGTTTTCTTTGACCCACTTGTGTCTGTGTACATCCCTCTACGTCTTCCACGTCTTCCACGTGTGCCTTTTTTGGCTGTGCGTTCCTTGTCCGCCTCTCATCCGTCTCCCTCGTCCTCTTCGGGTCTTTCTCGCATCAAGTCTCGTGTCTCCCCTCGCGTGTGACCCGCAGCATGCAGAAGGAGAAGGCCCTGAAGCAGCAATAAGACGCACGTGGGTTCGCGTGTAGCTGCTGTGGGGTCTCGGTGCACGCGCGAGCCAGACACACTCCGGTCGTCACAGCCCAACGCCGACGTCTGCCCAGATTCTACTCCAAGACCGGCTCAGCCACTCCGACTCTACACCTCCAACTCTCCTCCCCTCCCCTCCCCGAAAACTAAATCTTAAGCGGAAACTCATTCTGGCAACGGTTTGTAGGAATAAATCAATAATTTTCACACCAAATTGATTTTCTTTGAATAAAAATGCACAAAGCCTGGCTTGTTACGACGCAGGAATGACGTTTTGAAAACATTTGCGGTGTTTGTTTGTTAATGTCTGCAACTGCACTGTCCCTCCATAAGACCGTTTTTAAATCGCGAATGGTTAACATTTAGCGCGGCATTATATGCTGACACGCGCACATATCTTCCGTTAAGCATTTTTAATTGTTTAGAAGACCCACGGTTGTAGCTTCATTTTTTTCCCCCCCAGCAACCTCAATTAAACTCCAAACTATGACTACTGCGGAGGTCTTCGTGGTTGTGCTGCGCAGCTCTCGATGTGTTTTCTGGGTCGTTGCACGCGACGTCTGACGTTTTGCTCCACGCGCCGGTAGCTTGTGGGAACTGAACATTCAATCGAGTGTTTAACTTGCGCCAGGACGTGGCACGGAACGTTGGACATGTGCCAATCGAACGCAATGTGGTACAAACCGAAAATGCTTGAGCGCTACACCATTGCAATTTGGCCGTTTTTAAGAGGTTAAATGTCAATTGATGCTCCACAATATAAGTGAAAGTTAATGTTCACACGATATGCATGCACACATGTTTAGTGTATAGTGTAATATAATGGAGTGTTTAGTGTTCGTGTGTGCGCATGCATATGTGCGTGTATCACTCGCCAACGCAGAGGCTAATCCACACCATAATAAATCCACACCATGTTACGTTTGGACCAAGATTGGTTTTGCTCAGACGTTATTAAATGAGCGCTCGCACGGAAGTTTATCTGTCATGGACTTGGAGTTTGGGCTTGGCTTCGTGTGTGCTGGAACAGGACAATGTTTGTCAGTCATAAAAAATAAAAGGTGTGTCCACATACGCGTGTTTTGGTGTGCTAAAATTCTGCATGACCCGAGTTTGCGTTGTGAAAGGTAGTGGTGCAGCCCTGCATTGCTGGTCAGGCGACTGCTGGCAGATGAACCTCCACCAGAGGGCATTTGCTCTCGGTATTTGATGTCTTGGGAGAGTGAAACAATCACCCTACTAACACAACACACGAACACCACCAACGTGAAATGAATGCCTTACTAACAAAACACGACCACAACGTGAAACGCACGCCTTGCTAACATCGCATTATTTTTTAAGAGTTATTTTTGTCTCGTTCAGCACTAGAGCATTGGGTGATTTAACCGATGCTGGGATGTGGGTGGCAGAGATGGGTGTACCCACTATGGGGCCCAAGCCAATTATTTTTCTTGTTTTGGTACCAAGTGAGATGGCTCGGACTTTAGCATAACCGAGATATTTAAATCGCCAATAAAAAAAGAAATTGCAACACAATTCACCTTCAGTCACCATACAAACTGGTATCAGCCAGTCATCTCGGTTAACAGCTGGCCCTGTCCCATGACCACCTGCCAGCGAGCTTTTCACAATTCACATGACCTCAGTGTAGCCATCCTGTAAATAGTTTTTCGTTAATTTGAAATGAGCCCTGCGAATATGCAGAGCTTCCAAAATCTGCGTGTTTTGGTCATATGGCTGGACTGGCACCCAGCATGGCAATGTGGAATTTCCATCACTGGTTCAGGACCACAAACGGTCACGAGCGCCCACCCTATTTGCTCATTTGAGCTGGAAGACGCTTTACATTTAAACCCTCCATGGACCAAGGTGGTAACGCGCGGGGCTTCCGCGGATATCTTCCGCCGTCGGCTTCCAGGGCGTCGTGTGTTAATGAAAACGGCCTCTCTGTTGCAGGGGTGACAGGGGTTCCTTGTGCTCGTGCGCACCTGTGTACCTGTGTACCTGTGCACCTGTACCTGTGTGAACCGTGCTCTGTGTACCTGTGTGAGCCGTGATGAGGGGCGCGGGTGTTCCTGTGCTGCGTTCAGGGACCCGGTGTCACTGGCGCGTGAGTGGCCGAACCTAAAATCAGATGGCGCCCCGCAGCTTCGCTTCATACGTGCTGAAACGTCCATGTCACGTGTCTGTAAATCCCCCACCATCACCGCCTCTGTCCCCAGCAGCAGTGGGCATGGGTTCACCGCAGTAGAATCAACGATCGGTACGTGACGTGTGGCGGTGTCAGCACTCGCGCCTCTTCAAAAGGCCAACAATATCCCCACGCCTCCCTCTTGAGGCGGGCATGGCCTCCACGTTCAATGACAAATTCAGGACGTCGCCTTGACCCTAACGGTGACCTATACCGCCGTGCGGTTTGTTCGTGGCGGGCGCCAGCCGGTACGTTCATCACAAACATTCCCACCGGTAACGGTTACCGCTTCTTGACTTATCGAAACCGGTAACCTATTTTTCAAATGGTTTACCGCTTGACTTGATCTTGTTCAACAAACCGAGAACCCCGTGAACGGAAGGGGAGAGGCTGTCCTCTGCCGAGGATGCGGAGTGGAGCCGCGGTGGCGGTGGCGGCTGCCTCGTCGGGGGCTGCCTGTGACCCGCGCTGCGGACTCCGCCGTGGGTTGGTGGACCACACGCGGATGGCGTGCAACTCCATTGCCGTTCCTGCGCGTCGAGGCGGTGGGGGGGGGCTGTACCCAGGCTCGCCTGGAGAAGGCGGTGCAGCAATGTGGACTAACATCCGTCTGTTACAACTTCCTGCGCGTGGGCGTCGAGAAGTGAAGCCGTATCCTGGCTCGCTAGAAGTCGGGATGGCAAAAAATAGCACTAAGTGTTGCCTTCTCGCACATCTGGGTTTGCTCTGGAACTAATTGTGTTTGTAAGTCAGGGACTGCCTAGATTACAAATTACAATTCATATCGGTAGATAATGAAGAAACTGATCGCACGGAAACAAAAGCCTAAGCCAGCAAACATAACCAACACATACGTGTGCTGAACAATAACATACGGAGACTAGCCCCATAGGGCAATGTGTATCCAGCACACAGCCCGCACAATCCTCGGCCTGCCTGGCACGGCTCGTTCTAATGGCGGGCGTAGTGCTGCTCATTACCCAGCAAAAACGTCGAAACAAAACGAAGCCAAGAGCCGCCATCATCTCGCACGGTTGTTCAAGCGATGCGGCCCTGCGTCTGGCTCCTGCACGGGAACTCCTCATGCTCCCTCGTCCGTCGTGGGTCTCCGCCGTGCCGCTGACGGCTTCGCTGCTGCCCCGACCCACTCGCCCTCTCGGACAGTCCGGCTGACGCTCGTGACCTGCAGATGTTCCCCAACCCACGCGTTTCTCTTTCGGCATCTCAATTTAATTCCAAGGGTTTTTTTTTATTGCGTGATGTGAACCTCCCTAAGTCACGTCTATCATTAATTCAGATAATTTATACGTGTATAGATATCTGCAACAAAGATACGAATCTTTAACAGCAATGTAGAAATCAATGTTGCTATACAATAGTGCAAGTTGGAGAACCACCAAGATAGAGGCATGATGAACCCCCTATCAACCTTCCACAACAACTGTCTGAAAAAAGATATCGCATCTTCTGGCCGAACAAGGTTTCAAACCGGGACCTGTACATCGAGACAAATTCAAGATGCATAACACGGGACACAACAGAGAGAAGACTCGGGTGGCTGGGACACGTGCTGACACTGGAACCTGAGTCCATAGCGAACACGCCCTACGGGGGACCATCTACACCAGTCGCGTCGATGGCATTGAAGTCATCGATGTTTGTGTTGTTGACGTTCGCGTTGATGCCCGAGATCTTGACGATTCGTATCTTCAATGGCCAAGCAGAGTTTCTTTGTTTGTACAGTTATTGATGCCATACAAGTGCTTATTTTAACCCCTGGGGCTTTATTAAAAGTTATTAAAGTAGTTGATACATATTTATATACAGTAGTTCCATTTGTATTGCACAGTTACAAAGTTAAGAACAAATTTACATGTATGTGCGTAGTATGTGTATGCGTGCGTGTATGTGTGAGTATGTGTATGTGTGCGTATGTATGACCGTGTGTGTGCATGGGAGTGTGCGTGGGTGTGTGTGCGTGGGTGTGTGTGTGCGCGTGGGTGTGTGCGTGGGTGTGTGCGGGTGTGTGCGTGGTGTGTGTGCGTGGTGTGTGTGCGGTGTGTGTGTGTGTGCATATGCATCCGTGTCCCACTGCTTCAGGCCTCTTCGAGTGAATCCACGGACGGGTCATTGTTTGACCCGGCCCATTCTCTTCAGTGGATCCCACCTGCAATGCCAAGGCACAGAACACCCCCTTCAGGCCACCGTGTGAACGTGCAGGGATTTACTCCCAGTACACAATACAACAATACAATTACTCACCAAAGCCACGCAACACGGAGCAGGAGCTGACGCTACACCTCCTGGTTTGCAGAGAGGGGGCGTAGTGGTTAGCACGGGTTCACGGCGTAGTGCACTAAGTTCAATGCAGAGAGATGTCTGGGCTTTTAGCAGGTCTAGCCCCCCTTCCAACCCGCCCAGAAGGCAGGGTAGCAACATCCATTGCTATGCTCCCTCCCTTAAACAACCCGTAATAACCAGTGAGGTGAAGTAAGGTCAAGTAACCTTCACAACCCACATGGCATGGAGAGACTTTCACTCAGTAGAGAGTGAATATGGGCAAGGATACTACGTGCGGTGCCAACTTGCCATCCCTAAGCACGGCCAAACAGCGGCGATTCTGTTACTAGCATTGTAGAACGAAGGGGGACATGTGAGAGGCATCCCTGAAAAAATCTGATCTGACGAGATCCGTCGCTCTTAGACGTGCGTCGTGCACGCCACTTCCAACTGAACGCCCCGGCGCTTCGCGCGTGGCAGCACTCACACGTTTGTGGAAGCCGTCGCCGCCTTGGTCGCAGTCTTCATCGCCACGGCTATGTCCCGAGAGCCGAAGGGCCTCGGTGGCCGCACGCCGAGCGAAGGAGACATCTCTCTTCAGCTCCTTCGCTTCCTGACGGCTGGGCGGGTCGCTTGCCTCCCAGGGTAGTTTCTGCACCACGGACATGAACGAAAACGACAGCGTCGACGCCAGTGGCAAAACCGCTGTCGGGCACGTGGACTCCGGCTCTGAATTAAAAACCGACGACGTCATCGTCCTCACGGTCACCTGAGAAAGGCTGTGCCCACGCGCTGCACGGGGGTCGGCCTCAGGACCATTGCCACGCCGTTGATTTTCAACGACGCGTCCTGGGGCTGTTGCTGCAGGAGGGAGGGAGGGAGACAAAGGGAAAGTGTCACAGGGACTCTTGCTGTATTGGAGTGTTGGTGCCATGAAGGCCTCGTTCACATCATGCGGTCGATCGTCGATTATTCGGCGGGGGAGGGGTGCCCAATTTCCAAAAACGCCGGATTGGTTACTGCCTTGGTAGGAGCAGTATTGCCGGATCAGCCCGGGATCGCCAAATAATGTTGGAAGCCAATAATCGCACGCCAGATATTATCAATGATCTACTGTAGTTCTTCATAAGGGAGCATTCTTGACACAGGGTCATTTTTCTCGTTTTTCTGTTGTATTAACAAAGGCTGTGCTGCCAATTCCAAATAATATTTTTGTTACCAAGCATGCTTGTTAATGCTTCATATGCAGAATATAAAGAAAGTGTTTTCGGAAATTATTTTGCCAATATAAAGTGGTTATATTTGTTAAATAACATGGATAGTCCATTACTCCATGGAGTTAGTAATCAGACTACGGGCAGTGTGGCGGCTTTACTGTCATTTAGCAACTAAAAATTAACCTATGATTTATGCCAAGCGGCAACACAGGGATGCTGATGGTCATCTAATAAATATTACCAATGTGAACTGGTAAATATTGGTATTTCAGGCATATTGTGTAATTTCAAATTAAAAAACACCTATCCCTTTATCCAAATAACCATTGCTGATTGAAAACAAGTAAAGTTGATTATGTTGAATTTCGATTTAAAGCTTTCGTGACTGCAGGGATTCATCTTCTTGTTCTTTCGGTAAAGTCACGTAGAAGGGAAGTAATAAAATAATAAAAATAAAACATAATAAAATAAAATAATTCTCACGACGTTTCGGCTACAACGCAAGCAGCCGTCTTCAGGTGAAGAATGAGACACTACCAAGCTAGGAGCTTATATATAAACTGCGTTGGAGGTGGAAGAGCGCCTTAACAAAAAGAATGTGCATATGAAGAGGAATTTAGCATATTCATGGAAATGCGTAGGAGGTGGGCGGGGGGGTTTCAAAGTCATATTATGCCCATGCATTATGCAGGATCAGCAGCACCAAGGGGGGTGCAGGGAGTAGCAGTAACAAAGGAAAGGAATGTTAATGATTGTAGCTGCAGTTACTCAACAACCACGTAGAAAACTAAAGTATAAACTACATAAAAAACTAAAGTATAAACTGCATAGCACCATCAGTATACTTACTATACTCTACAATAAGCTGAGTTACTAACAGCAAGTAATACATTACAATTCTACGTCGTAAAAATTATATAATATGCTTCCATCTAAACTTTATTCTCTTACATCACACGAGCATATACCGTACTATATACTGCCATAGATACTGTATTGCTGTAAACCAACCTATACCTTATACATTTAATACATAGTGTTATATTAAATGTATAAGGTATAGCAGGAGAGCTTGATATTTCTAATGTGGATAGTGAGGCGTGACCGCTTATCAACAAAATTACGGGTCACGTTACGTCTTCCCCATTAAGTAACTTATTGGTCATACCTTCTTCGCTCTCGGTCATTTGATCACACAAAATAGTGTTTCCCGGGGCTTCCTCGGTATTATACATAACTCCGATTCTAAGTACCGCACCCGCAAGTTCCATTTATCGGAAGCGTTAATATGGCGCCTTATAATCATATCCCACCCTTCAGATCTATGTTCGCCTCCCCTTAATGTCGTTTCTTGGGCTAGCATAACGGCTAGCGCACGACAGCTGAACGCCGAGGAAGCGCCGTCAGTTCTCCACAAACGAATCAGATGCAGATACGCACTCGACCTAGAGGCCCTCTTGGCGCATATGCGATCGGCGAGGTGGCTTCTAAACGATACCGTATCAGATCCTCATAATTCTTGAACTTTTAGAACGCTTGTACCTAACCTCCCCGGCTATGTGGGGATATTCTTGAGTTACCAACTCCTCAGATCTCGACTAGAATTATCCCATTGTTCTCCACTTTCGACTGCTGGTCGCGGTGCCAACCTTGGCCGCTATTGCATATATTATATTCTTCAAGCTCGCCTTATTGCAATCACTCGTCCAGAGCCAATAATGTGTCTAGATTGGTGCCCATGTTCTTATGTTGATTCCGGGTCGTGACTTGGGTGACCTACGTGACCGAAACCGACCAGGCCAAATAAACAATGACGGCATACGGAAACGTCTACGGTCCTTCTTTCGGCTTACTGACCATTACAGAAGATACTTGTAGTGCTACATCATGAGGAGCTTGGCGACAGAAGCTGTTCTGATCGTAAAGATGTATAGACTGGTAACGACTCAGCGTGAATAAGCCCATGGCAACTTCCGATACGCCTTTGGCAATGTCACATACGGGTATGCTGTGTAGTACGAAACCTTCATTGAAATTAATGAAACGCTGCCTCGCATCGTTCCGGACATAGTGGACACGGGATCGGATTTCGCGATAGATGGTTGTCGCTGGCTTCAAGGCATTCTCTAAGTAGTGCGCGTTGCACCTCGCAGAGCTTTGCTCACCAGTGCCTAGCTCAATAAGCCCAGTGAACCCGTCCCCTATAGTCCTTGAAACTGGTTAACGTAGAGGAATTTGGACGCAAGCCCTTATATGAACCAGCAACATTGTAACACATCGACGAACGAATGGCATCTGCTCCACGGTTCTGTTGTGTTCTGTGACATCGCTTGGTTGGAGCGGAGGATCCACAGGTTTTTTCGACGGCCTAAGATGACATTATGTAAACTTATCACATGTTCAGCTGTCTGTGCTGTTGTTATAGTTAAAATTACCCGTTTTGTCGTGACCGGGACGTTACAGCCGCCAGTGGAACAACGCAACCTTCTCGGTTGTTGAAGATCCTTGTGACTTTTAAGCGATGTTGTCCTCTGAGTTTGTTCGGGCTAGCTACTCCTTGAGTGAACTCGCGTCTCTCTCGGCAAGGAACGGAACGCGACCCTATTAAAAACGTGCCAAAAGCTAGTGGTCGCATATACGAGTCCTACCTATCTAGGAGTCCATAAATACATTCACTTACGAAATTGACGTTTAGCAGGCTTTAACTTTAGTTGTGCCTAAGGGATACCCAATTTTCACAACCCCCGTACTCCGGGTCCGCCCCGGGTGTGTTGGTGAGCTGGATCCCAACCCGCTAGCTTAGTGCCGGGGAACTTCATTGTCTCCTGGTTCAAATGATGAGGCCAATCCATTTCGATTGGGCTTAATAGCTGCTTAGCCTTGCTGGTAGATGATCAGCCAAGATCTTCATAGTAACTACCGAGGTGACACGAGGCGTCGAGATCCCTTCCATTTATAGTCGCTGTTCCGTTTCGGCGTAACCTAAGGATATCGATGACAGTCGGGTTTTTGGAGGTAGATCAGGTTGACGGTAATGAGCCCCCCGTCCCTTCGCTGTTATTTAACCAAGTGCCTACGGAGGCACAGAAGCAGTCGCGGGAAATCACGAGTTAAGCAAAATCGGAACGCCAACCCGTACTCAGCAGAAATGCTGATGGAGCGAGGCACGGGGCTATACCAAGGTGAAGTAGACTAGGAATCATAGCCCCGGATCATCGTATGCTTCCCAATCAACTGCGCGACAACAAGGTGCGGGCCCAGGATATATTTCTTATTAGCTACATCGTGGTTTTTTGGATGGACCGTCGTAATGATATAAACCGTGATGGCCCTTAGCCGAGTGCGCTACTGGCTTAACGCCGTTGTGACGGCCACGGCCGACAACCCATGTATTAGCGGCATTGCGGGCCCTTGGCGGTCTCAAGTTAGCGCGGATGTCCGCGGTGGTATTGGCAATACTGTATGAATTAGATGCGATGTTAGAAGACCAAGGCCGTTAGAGGCAGCCCGTTCGAGCCTCCGTTATTTTCGCAATCACACAATGGCCCTACTCTTAGCCGTCTCATGCACGTTCTATAGCCAAATTCCTTCTTCGAGTTGGTTAGAAAAGGGTACCCTTCGCCGAATTACCAAACTTATTTGTTCTGCGATCGCGGAAACGGCGTGGCGATAGTCGTGGAAGCAGCCTGGGTTCCGGACTGCTAAAGTCCTCGTTAGGCTCCTGTCCGATTCTTATTTACGATCGCAATCGTTCGGGGGGTATGCGACATGCGCATAAGCGGCAGGCTATAAGTGGTGATAGACATTCTTTTCTGGGCTATCTAATCCAACTTCCATGCCGTAGCTATGCGTCGCCCCTAGAACACCTTATTTATCGACTGCTCCCTCCGCACGCTGGGACCGTGATGAATCGAAGATAGAGTTTTTATTTCTACCCGGAAGGATGTAGAGATACACCACCGCTACTAGGGCTTCTATGCCGCCTTGGCTAGGGAAGGTGCTCTTTACCGCGATGCTTCGCTATACCCCCATTAGCGAACCCTTCGATAGGCACTCCCTAGGCGTCATGTTATACCGCAGGGGGTTGGATTCAACCACCTCGAACATTCGCCGCGGAGCATTTACACGTATTACTAAATATGCCCACCTGAGGTCTGTTAAATCCAGAACTGGTAATTTTCAGTAGACTCCGCAGAGACTGTGATTACTTGCACCGGATGTAACCGTTAATAGCAAGATTAGCGGGGGGCGGCGAATGGCCGGTAGATGACAAAAAAGAGAGACGAGACTCGCTATGTAGGTTCCTCTAATGCGAGTCATGCGTTTATAATGTTAGGTTATTGCGCGCTTACATCCTTGGCATTCAGTGAAAAGTGATGAGTAATAGCCCACGACTGCAACTCGGTGGAAATCCGCCTCGGAAACGGGTAGAGGTAGTCCGGAATGATCTGCCCCAGTCCTAGCGGGCGATCATAATTTCTTGGAATGGCGAACGTGCATCGGTTCCCTTGGTCTCATTGGCCCTCCTGGGGGAAATTTATGACTAACACTGAGTCGGAGTCTTTAACCTACTCACGGAGGACACAACCAGAGTTTCCAACGTGCTCGTCCTTTCACAAAGATCAATCGTCTCTGAGAATTATAAAGAATGTTGCTACGCATTTACCCCCACGATTCAATTATCAAAGTGCATATGGACGGAGAGATCGACTCATTAAACTTATAAGACTATGCTTGTGGAGACGATCAAAATCTTAGAACGGAAAGGACTCCTCCGGCATGCATCACGGCTTGACGATGGGTGTTGCTTCTACGAGCCAGATATACAGTTAACAACGAAGCGTTAATCGATGGCGCCCATAGCGACGGTGTTATTAGTCTCAGCGCACCTGGTCCGTACCTAACTGGTAGAAGAACCTTCTGATCGCGTGCCGGTATGCTTCCGACGTAAGGAAAGCTCGTCGCTCGGGCATTGCTACACACTCAACAATCCATCCACGCACTTAATAGGAATTGCTAGCCTCCACGCACGCAACTGGCCACCCCGATACGACTTCTAGGTGAGGGGCCGTGGGTATTACTCGGTTAGTCTATTAGGCCGTTCGAACTCCATTATGTACCTAAATGCCCGCCTACGAACACAGCACCAACATGACGACCACACCGCCATACCTTGCTATAGGTTATAGATAGGCACATATTGCGAATGAAACCTCTGACCCTGGATATTATATGTTCTTTTAACAGCTACATAAATAAGATATCATAACACATCGTTACTTAAGAGTGCCGTTGTCGTATGAACATGCTGTCTTTTTTCCGTTTTAGCTGTGAACGCGCAAACTAATCCGAACGATGGGGCACCTTGCGCAAGAAAATGGGGGAAACTTAAACACTCCGCTGGGTTACGCCTGCCCTCTTACTCTTCGAGGTGCCTACATCAATTACGCATCGTTTCGAGGCTGTGTGCCGGCTGCGCACTAGGCCGCTGACTAACTTGTCCGATCGTTCTGCACTTCCCGAACTTGAACCTTTTTCGCGTTTTTTGATGGGAATTTCCCCAATGGCCAACCCAGGCTCTTTGACGGGATCAGCGACCGGCCCTTAAAGGAAACTCAAGCTAATAGTGACTAGTGTCAAAAGCTACTGTGTTCAGAAAGCTTCTTAGAGTTGCGGTGGAGCCTCTTGTTTTAGAACACACCTTTTCTCTAGTCTGTAGCCGATCCGTCGAGTGCAATGTCGGGTGAGTATTAACTGGCGAAGAGGCAACTAAGCTCTTGACTCTACTTATACGGCAAGGACGGCCAGCTAGTTCAGGCGAGAGTCCCCTAACCCACTATGACATCTGTCTTTATCGCCGTGTTGTCGACTTGATTGGTGAAAAGCCCAATAATTGCTTGCGCTAGGACGATGCCAATAGATAGCCGCTATTTTGCTGAAGGCGTTTTTTTCCTTTACTAAGCTCTATTGAACATTATGTCTTAGTAGCCCTCGGGCGAAGCGAATACCAGGATGCCAGTCCCACACTGAACTTGTTTTGAATGGCTCGCCCCTACCTGATTAGATCTGGCCGGTCCTGTACTAGTTATCATTGGCCCGGTTTCCGTCCGCCGAAACTATTGCAAGATTTAAGACTTCACTATGGCGGTTAATAGGGGGGTTATGGATACTCGACATGCAAGGCCGTTGTAGTTTGCATGGATCGTTTAAGCGAACAAATCGATTTCAATCGAAGCAGTGAACTATCTTACGATCCATGGACCAAGAGAGGATGGAGTAAAAAAACGCTCGCAGGGTACAAGCTGGTCGGTAAGTGGATTCCGAGTAAACATCCTGCAATGTCACTTCTTCTGTCAGCACCTGGAGATATAAGCTTCTGGAGTTAGCTATTTATGTCCCTTGGGAAGGGTGCTGTTTGTCCGTTAAATTTGCGCGGGGACAGTGATAGATGACTTGGTTACCCTAAATGACTAAATTTGGGCACAGAGACTTCTCGCCCGTAGCACGCCCATATTACCTGGTGCCAAACCTCTCTCGCCGATCGTCGCTCTTTAAAGGACGGTACGAGGATTTAGGTGTATACTACCTTGGAAAAGGGGCGTCTCAATCCTCTAATAAGCGCCTAGGGACTAGGAACGCGCTCTAAATGTTAATCTGATACCGTGGCCAGTATCCCCTGCTTTGAGCATGTCGTAAAAACAGGAGAGTATTCTGTGCTGCTGGTCTACTTCAAGCGGTTATGGTCACCAGGCCATGACAGCGATACTGGTGGTATGGTTTGTGGGGTGAGTTTGCGGGTAGCATACAGGAGATCAATTAATTATTTGTTCCCACTGCGATCCAGCGCCGACCTTGTAACTTATAACTGGGCTGGACAGCGTGGTCGCTCTCACGGTGTTGCAGGGTAGGGAGGCTCACGCGCTCACCCGGATGTAAATTCAAGCATGCGGCGTATCCTATGCAGCCTTGCCCGGTATAATGGGATGAGCGCCGGCGACTATTTCGACGATTCATCATATAAACCTGGGATTTTAAACTTTAGTAGCAAGTGATATCCGCCTAAACGCCCTTATGTTTTAGCAGTTATCTAGATGGTGCTGTAGCCGAGCTGGCACTAGCTTGCAGACCCAATTCGTGGGTATGCTACCCGTTCGACATGACGTGACCCGGGTACTGCTGGAACAGGGAGTACCAAATGACATGTCCGCGGCCGCCCTACTGCCAGTCGTTTCGAATTAGATAGGGGCACGTGCAAAAGATGCGAGCACGAACCTAAGACGGGAAGGTTGTAAGAACGTATCCTTTTGAGCCCTCAAAGCCCCGTATGAGTGCATTTTTATCGTTGTACAGGCTCTGGCCGCTGCTGCCTCGCTGGTGCATCTAAGTTATATTCGAAATCGCAAAGAGGCAATTAGCGCCCAGAGTGCAGCCTGCTCGCGCGTTGCACATAGCATTAAGCCTCTAGGATGTTATAGAGGTTTTAAAAAAACTGCCGAAAAAGTCAAGGTACCGGCCACTGTACAAAGTTTGAGGAAGAAGTCTGGCACTTCACGTGTATACGTTAAAGCCGGTTTCTAAATCAGACAATCATGTTTCCCATTAAATTCTGCTTAAAGTGTGATAGTAAATGCGATGTGGTGAGACACATATTGGAAGACTAGTCCATACCGTTCGTTCCAAAATGTCCCCTTGTCAGGGGCTCAGCCAAATATTGGGTAGGGGCTAGATCGAATGAATGACATAAGAAGTCTCTTCGATTGCCCGATTGCTAGGATCTAGTTCTAGTAGCCATGCCTCCACGTTTACATGCAATCTCTCTTACACCTGACCAATTCGTCGAGGTCAGTTAAAACCATGCATAGCGAAACGTGTGGTCTTATGTATTCCGCCGTCGCGCACCGCGCACACGTGGTACCACATTACAAGAATTTCACAACTCCCTCCCGCAAAAGGTACGAGCAGCAGGGCCGCTCTTAAACGTCCACTCAGAACCCGTATTCCGGAGCCCGGAAACCCATTTATAGCACCGTAGCTAACCCGCTTGGCCTTCTCCACTGTACGGCCATTTAGAGTAACATGCTGGAAACTTATTGGGGTAGCTGTGGAATAAGTACAGGAGCTATGGTTGCTTAATCCGTATAACGGTTTTGAGGCACGAGTTCTCATCTAGTGGGTCAATTCGCTCAGATCTAGCAATGCCGGTCATCCCAGAAGGCGTCAAGGTGCTGTGACGCATACCGTGAATTACCTGCTGATATCTTAGCCATCGACTCTCAGACCATCATTCAAACATTAAATCCAAAAGAAGTAACGTGTCGGTTAAGGGGCACCTCGACTCAGGCCAGTTCGGCAAATGACTTAATAGCAACAATCTGATACATGGCTTGCGGGAATCCTAGCAACACTCCGACGGCCGGCCCAAAGTCATGTACGGTGTCAATCTAGAGACGATACCTTACTTATTCCTGTGGCTGTGCGTTTTTTTAAGTCGGTTTATACAACCCCTGCGAACGTCCCGGGATCAAACAGACAGCGATGAGGCTCTCTCTTCACTACTCTAAGACTTGCTGACAAACAGCCCCACACCCCGGTGAGTCGGTACTCATGTCTCACTAGCTTGAGACCCGGTAAGCTGGAGGAGGGCTACTCGCGCGTTATTGACTCCCGAGAGGACCATTGCCGATCTTGATAGTGACACGGATAGACAGGGCTCCACCGTTGTCCAATAATGGGACGTCACGCATTCTTATTAATGGGTTGCTAGCCAAAATATCTCTCGGTCCACAAGCACCTCGTCTCGAACCTGCAGAGTGCTCCCCTTTTGAAATCGTCGGCTCCATTTGAGTTAAGTTGGCGCGATATGTGTTCTGATAGTCTAATTTGCTCATAGAATGCTGCCGGCTTCAAAAGACGTTCACCAGCGGGGCTTTGCCTATGTTCTGAAGTTATACCGTTCATTCAAATCGGGACAAGACACCATGCTACTCGTAAATGCTGGGTCAGTGAGAGGAGTCCAACAGGCTTGCCTACCCTACGGAGATTTACTGCGTGTCCCCGGTAAGCGTCAGCTCGTCATATACGACGAACTGTTATCGCGATTACCCAACGACTCCCCACTTTCAGCGCATTTGGTGCTAGTTTTTGTTTTATCGGTCGCGTGCCCAGGAAGCATCCATGGACATTCTTTGATTTTCTTTTCACATCTTAATTTTTGTTTCAGCCGGCTATGCGCGATGCAGACAGCACGAACCAACGCGCTAGGATTCATAACCCCGTGAAAAGAGAGTGATAAATACCGGATACGCGCCCGGATTTTCACGGTTGTATTCGTCAGTTGGTGATTAGAGCTATCTGTTTGTAGAGACGTGATCTACCCATCGCCTATTAATAATAAAAATTCGTAGTGCCTCACATTGCCTTATATGCAATCCGTCGCCCAGTAGAAGCATAAACATCAGGGCGCCGTCGTGTAGTATCTCCTTATTTTTACAAACGCATGCTAAGCTAAACGCACTTGAGGTCAATGAATTCGAAACACACACAGCCGCTAAGGCTCAAGCTAAACCCACTAGGCATCCTATAGATTTGCATCGGGCGTCGACCCTAGTCAGTGACAAGCAGGCTGGTCCCCTTGGCCGAATTCTTGGCGGGTAGGGGACTACGACAATTGCGCAATATAAACACACAGTAGTGACATCAGTTCCCGGCAGTTCACTTTTGTTAGTTGTGAACAATATGGGTGTTGCATAAAGTACTTAACAAGCGAGCCCGCTATTGTCACTGATCTCGGTATCCGCTGGCCCCTTATTAGCCTGATGTGACACGCTCTATTACCCGCAATCGAGCAAGGGCACATTCGATGACGTGAGGTTTCAGTTAATGTAAACGCCCCGGGATGGGCCCGAACTTTAGCGTCTGAGAGTTTGGGCCATCTTGTTGGCCACTGATGACGTTGCCTAGACTTGGCAATCCGAAGCCAGACCACTCCACCGGGAAGACTAGGCCAGAAAACCAGTGGATAAGCGAATAACCCGACGACTGCTGATTTACCGACAAAACACGGGCGAATGTCTTCGCCTTTGCTCTCACAGCCGTATCTTGGACCTAACAAATAGGCTTGTTCTCTACGAATCTGAGTATAAAATTAGCGGCATGGCCCAAGGATGTTGTTCCCACAAGCTTGGGCTCTCATGAACTCCGTTTCACATCGCACACAACTGGCCTGGGTGAGGAAGGATTATACTTAGGCCTCCGGTATTATAAAGAAGTCGTGGTCAACTTACCTCAAGCGTGCTATGTGAGGCCCTACTCCTGCTAATAGCCGTAGGATGCTTATGAACCCGCGATTCAAACGCGCGGTGCCATCGCGATTGCTATTAGAGGCGGGCTACTACCTAGTCGCGTGCAATTATAGAATAGAGGAGGCGATGTGAAGAACGCCGCGCGTTGCATCTAATGATTCCCCGTCCATGGGCTGACCTTCACCCAGCTGTCACGGACTGCGCTCAATCAGGCAGTGTTAAAGCTCTTAGTCCCTGAAGATGGCTTAGCTGGTTCCCGCAGCCAAGGAGTATCTGAACTTGAAAGTCATAACGTTTGTGAAACCGAGAAATTCTTCAGAAGGGATTGTCTGTCTTGAATTAGATGCTTCTCAGGCGCACGTAACAATGCATCTTTTCAACTTTGTTACAAGAATATAGGGTTTTTCAGTTACGCTGTAGAGCGTCCTCACACGCTCTATGCCGGAAAATCGAATCAGGTATGATAGGTTAAAAGGCTCCTTCGACAAATTGTCCGCTCGACGTCTCGATATTTGTGGATAGATTACAGATTAGCGACTCTTGCAGTATTAAATGACTTTATCCGTAATATTGCAGGTCATAAGGTTGCTCTCTAATTACGGCTACTGATCATTCGCGGCGAATCTCGGCACTTGGTCGGAAACTCGATACATAGTGCTTACCGTGCATTCAGATGGTCTCGGCGACCTTCATATAAACGCTCTGAGGAAACTAGACGCAATGTGGACGCCTGGCGCCGGACTCACTTGCATGAGAACGAAGTAGAGCTTACCTTCCAGACAACTGACGGACTAGCGAGGGCGGATACTACCAGGCAAAAACCCTCGATCTCTCTGTCCGTAAGGGACCGTAGGCACGATGTGTCTCATGTAGCGCTCAACAGCGTAAACAGGATGCTCGGGTGCTGCCAAGTTCCCAGTATGGTGATTTAAATGCTCGACCCACAGGGTGCAGAAATGAACGGCCGAACGTAAACAGCCACGCATAGTATTCCGTTGTCTCACCTGAAGATTAGTCGGTGATTGACTCACCACTTCGTGGAGGTCTAGAGGCATGGTAAGTGTGACTAGAACCCGACCCAATTTAGAACCGCCCAGACGCTCATTCGCCTCGCTGGTACCCCTCTCCGATACAGGAGTCTCCCTGGTCAGTTTCCTCATTACGGTTTCGAGCAAGGGGAAGGTGATCTGTTTGTCTTACTATTCTACATGCCACATACGTGAAGACATCCCTAAAACTGAAATTTATGTGGTCAAGTTGCCAAAAACTGAGAGGTAGGGTCAGTCTCCCCCCCATACGGTCCCTTAAGCCAAGTGAGCCAGTATCAACTTCTTTAAGAGGTTCTCAACGGCGTGTATGCCCCCACGATGTAAATCGCATCCATTACGAAGTCGCAGATGGCAGTACTGGTTACCTAGTGGTGTTCCCCTAAGATCCGGTGTAATACCGCGGTAAGGATAACAAAAGCTACCGAAATCCGTTGGCAACAGGTCCCTAGAATATCACGGATTCACACGCGGGTGCTGCACTAATACCTCCCCAGTCTGGCCGAACTAGGCATGTCAAGCAATCACGTGCGGCTGCACTGGTATCACGACTACAAGGAATTCTCTCCTATGTGGAAGAGATGGCCTAATTTCGGAAAGCTATCAATGAGAATCGAACAGCAACAGGTGTACGTCTTCCCAGGCCCGCAACGGTACCGCGAGAGGGTATAGTGCTATGACCCTGAAGTAGATCACAGACGGCTGGTCTCGTCTACTACAGCCGGCTACCTCGGCTTAAGAGGTGAGCTACGGAACATATTGAGTACTCTCCATGGCTTCGCATAAAGCCCTGCCCCCTGGTGTCACTTGATCCGTCGACCTGAAATTCCAGATCCTTTCACTGTTCTTGGCCTTGAAGCTGGGGACACAAGGGTCCTCTATGCCGACGCAGAGACCTTTAGTGATGACCTATCCCAGTTATGCCAGTGGACTAGGCACCGTTATATTAGTGGAAACTGCCGGTCTCACCACGAGCCAGAATGGTTGCCAACGGACGCTACCTTTAACCATAGGTTATGTATGCCACGATGAGATTCTGTCGTTGGACTATTCAGTGTGCTCCAGCCAAGTTAGAACCTTAGACGGCTATGTCGGCACCCAAAGGCAGCCAGATCCGATACGCTTCTTAGAAATGGAGTTCTGAAAATGCTAGGAATCCAGCAAACCTACGGTAAGAACAGATAAGTGCTAATCGATGATAACTGCATGCCGGCGGTGAGATAGTCTAGAGCCTTCCCACTTGTAAGCCTTCGTCATACAGGAGAACCGTGAATCACAAGAGTACCGAACTTCGTTACTGCATAAAAAACTCCTGTCCCTGCCCGTCAGTTAACGCGGCTGTTCACTTAGCAGATGTCGAAAGGGGCGCTAGCGGACCTATGGCGTCCCAAGGATCGTCATCCCGGCGTTTCTGGGACACAAATGCTTAATGTAAGAGCAATTCCGTACTACCCAGGTACCCCATAGAGTTAGTTTAGGCGTAGGGCGGAATACACGCAACGCGTGGCGAGGTTCCCGAGTGCAGCCTCGATACGGCGAATTCGTTTAAGGGTTTTGGCTAGCCACTGTGCGAATTGGCTTCTTTGTACCATTGCCGTTTACGCTTCTATTTTCGGACCGTGTCGTAGCTCTAACCACATTCGCATTCTTTCATAATAATCCTAGCGATATCATAAATGATATATAGTCGGCGTCGAGGGACATGTTATCGTCACACCATCCGCACGACATTGCCATAACAATAGACGAAGCGCGTGTTATGGTACGAGAAACACCCTTGTGATTTGAATCGTTCTCGGTTCCTTAGGTATGGGCGCCGTATCCTAACTGCAGACGCAAAGTCCTCACCGCTGGTTAGGGAGCGGATACGCTGCGCGCGTGGCGCATTTCCACCAACTCGGACGTTTGTTTGCTACATAATCTTGTCTCCAACGAGAGCTGGGGAG
>NW_024705267.1:0-29790 GCF_018977255.1 Callorhinchus milii | reverse complement strand
TGATAGGGGTAGTGATTGAGGTTGGGTAGTGATAGGGGTAGGCCAGGTCGTAGCTTGGGGCGTGGAGTAGCAGGCTTGGTCTCGGCAAGACGAGATGGTTTTTTTAGGAAGGACCGGAATGGAATATACCGCGGGGAACTGTGGCGTTGCCGGCCTTGCGTGATATCACCACCGGCTCAGATTTTTGTTTCGTTTTTTTTTCGTCACCCAATTCAAGAATTGTCCTCCAGTCCGGTGGCGACTGGCCCTGAAGTGTCCATTTGCTGGGTAGATAAACGTCCTCCGTGATTTCCAGCTACGAGGTGTGGACGAGGAGGATGCACTACCCTTGAGCTTTTATCCACGTGACCTTTTTGCCTGCCGGTATTCAAAATGATGAGAATGAAGAATGGGCGTTTATCCTTTCTGGCAATGTAACAGGAGGTGCTTAAGATGTTCAAACACCAAATAGATTTTACATTTTGCAAAGCATCAAGTCTGCATTAGCCACACGGCACTTGTGGCAAAACATGTCAACAAATATGTTCTGTTTGTTTGCATATTTTCAGAACGGGAAAAAAACGTATTCTTATTGATTCATCATTTGCGATACTGGCAAAAACATCCCATAGATACAACTGCTCAACCTGAGATAATAATACTCTGAGGCTTGCAGTGTCTTTGTGCTGTTCGCCTATCGCTGTTCTCTGGTCTGACACTGGTGGTGAGACAAGGCCATAAAGAAAGCTGTCCCTGGTGTAGGCCAATCAGTTTGACAGACAATGCATGACATTATTATCGTCAGAGCATGTTCGTTTGCATGTTTTGCCACAAGTAACGTGTGTGGTTAATGCAGACCTGAACAATGTATCATCTATTTGGCGTTTGAACGAACATCTTAACACACCTCCTGTTTTATCGCCAGAAAGGGTAAAAAGCGATTCTTATTTTTCATCCATTTGAGCTACCTTGGGGGGGGGCTAAAGTGTCCCTCCCCCCTCTGCCTTCGCACTGCCGCCACTCTGTGCGCAATGCAGGACGCCCTGTCGTGGGCCCGCGCCTCAGCCGCGTGCCTCAACCTCAACTGCACCATGGTCCTGCTGCCCACGTGCCGTCACCTCATGTCACGTGTCCGCGCTGCATGCTGGGTAACTGTCACGTGACTCTCGCACGTGGTTCTTTCGGCGTACGTGTGCGAGGGTTAAAATAATAAAATAAAACATATACAAGTGGGGAGCGGTGGTGTTGCGGTTAGCGCTACGCTGTGCTACGAACCTAACGACCTGGGTTCGATTCCCGCTCATGGCCAAAACCGGTGACGATGATCTGAACCAGTCCTGGGCATCCCCTAGGTCGACTCAGCCGCAAATGAGTACCTGGTGCGATGTATAAACATCACCACTCGGGAGACAAAGGCGGCCGGCGTAGTGTTGGCCACCCACCCCTCGTGTGCGGTTTCGGCCTTCATAGGTGCTGACTTGCCCCAACAGCCTGTTCAGGCTATACGGGGGATCATTGTCTTTGTTGTCTTACGTGTATTAATTGGGTGCATGTGTGTGTGTGTATTAGACCGAAGCAACGAGAGCACATTCACCGGGCCGATGGAGCGATGAAATCAGTTCACGTGCTATGCCGCTTATTACATTGCAAGATCGGGAGATATGTGGTGACGGCTTGGGGAAGCTTTCGTTCGGTTCATTCAGCAGGAGATCGACCATGGCTGATGATAACCTATAATAAATGGACTGCCGTGTGCGTGTGTGTTTCAGCACTGCAGACCCGCAATTCGCAGGCAGATGGATCACTGTGGTTATTTTCATCGGACTATCGCCTATACCATAGTACTACTCACAGGTAGGTAAATCTACAACCCAGTATAGCCTTCAGAAGCCGCGGTAAAATGCCGGTGTAGCCTTAAAGCAGGGGTGGGGAACCTTTTTTTCCGCCAAGGGCCATTTTGATATTTATAATATCATTCGCGGGCCATACAAAATTATCAACTTAAAAATTAGCCTGTTATATTTGGTCAAACATTTCATTAACTCACCCCTAATGCGATGGCTGGAACTGCTTCTCTTTGGCGAGGCATGTGATGTGAGTTGGTATTGATGATGTTGCTGCTACTCGCAACTGCTTTTCCAGGTTTGCTCCTAGATTTATTGAATTTCGAGTCCCGCCTGCGGTTGCCTTGGCAGGGCCACACCAAATGAGTTCGCGGGCCTTACACGGCCCGCGGGCCGGACGTTCCCCACCCCTGCCTTTTACTCAGCAAAACATCACGGTATGGCATAGAACGCCACAGTGATTTGAAAACAAAAGGCTAAATGGGGGAATCGGTTTGTGTTTGTGTGTCTGTGTGGTAGCGTAACGTCTCGCGCGCTGTCTGTGTGTCTGTGTGGGGGGAGCGGTGGTGTAGTGGTTAGCGCGCTGTCTGTGTGTGTGTGTGGGGGGGAGCGGTAGTGTAGCGGTGAACGCGCTGTGTGTCTGTGTGGGGGGAGCGGTGGTGTAGTGGTTATCGCGCTGTCTGTGTGTCTGTGTGTGTGTGTGGGGGGAGCGGTGGTGTAGTGGTTAGCGCGCTGCGCTACGAACCCGGCGACCAAGTTCGATTCCCGCTCACGGGCAACACCAGTGACGATCATTTGAACCGGTCCTGGGCCTCCCCTAGGTCGACTCAGCCTCAAATGAGTACCTGGTGTGGTGTGTAAACATCGCTACCGGGGGAGACAAAGGCGGCCGGGCGTGGTGCTGGCCCCCACCCCCTCGTGTGCCGTGCTGGCCTTCATAGGTAGCTCGCTGACACCACTTGCCCCAACAGTCTGTTTAGGCTACACGGGGGTCTTTGTCTTTGTAGCGGTGCACGTCGTGGCCCACATCCTCGGATCCGAGCGATTCTGCGCGGCGAGCCGAGCTCACGACAACTCCCTCCTCGCCCGGCTCTCTGCGCTGGGGACGAATCCCAACGAGACGCGGCTGAACCCAGTCTGGCGCGCAAACACGGTGGTGACTCCCCTGAACCCCAACCGCTACGCACCCAACACACCCGCACGTCAACTAAACCAAGCTATTTGTATTTATTTTACCAGGTAAGGCCCCACTGAGCCATAACGTGGAGCTCTTTTTCAGAAGCGACCTGGCCACAAATGACAGCTCAACGAAGTAGCTCGTCGTCATCGTCGTCGTCGTGTGGAAATGTACCGCAGCCATACAACTGTAATAAAGGTCGTTGAGGCGACTTCTGGAATCCGGTCTTTTATTCAACTTTGCATTACCGCTTTCCTTCACGCTGCTGACAGGCAGCGTGAGAGGGATAGATAGAGACCCACTGCCACGTGGCAACCCGGAGCCCCGCTCCCGCGTGGCCCCCTTCCTCTGTTTGTTCCCGTTCTGACCCCTTGTCGTTCGTCTCCACCCTATTTAATACCTGGGTCACGTGGTACGTTTCCACCAATCCTGGTTAGCCTCTATGGAATATTCCACAGGCTCCCGGGACCACGCCCCTGACTCGTTTCCCCATTGGCTGTGGCTAAAGCCAGCAGAACCAATCTTCTACAACCAACTGTCACCTTTCCATTACGTCAGGGCCACGCCCTTAGGCTTCCCCCCATTGGCTATGAACCAGGACCGGCAGAGCCAATCGTCGTAACGAGTTGTAATCCGTCAACGCCCGGATATAACCTCACATTACACAACTATGAACGCAGGATGTCGATAAAAAAATGTGGCAGGAACAACCTGGTGGAACCTGGAGGGAAAAAAAATCCACGCAACCACGGGGAGAACAAGCCAACTCACAAACTCCAAATATGCGACAGGCGTCAGGGTCGGGATCGAACTCCCGACCTCCTGTATACCGGGCTAGGTAGTTAACATCTAGATTTGAAGCTTTCGTGACTGCAAGGATTCATATTCTTAGGTTTTTTCGGTAAAGTCACGTAGGTAAAACATTAAAATTAATAAAGTAAAATAAAATAAAAATCACGACGTTTCGGAGGCAACACAAGTCTCCGTCATCAGGTGGGACCGTCACAGCCAGATTTGCTGCATCAAGTGAGGCAATGATTCAAGATGTAATCCCTTAAAAGCAAGTTGAGGGGGGAGGAGGGGGGGGGCTCATCAGAATGTGGTAGCCAATGAATGGAACGTATCGGGAGGGAGGGGGCGGGGCTCAAAGACGGCACGAAGTGCCACGTAGAACGCATCGGGAGGGGGAGGGGGCGGGGCCAAAAGAATGCACGACGTGGTACACGAGAGTCGGCGGCGTGGACGTGGTTGTGCGCAAGCAACTACTGCTGCACACGCCAACGCATTGGACAGAGAGGGGGAGGGGAGGCCAAAAGAGAGTGTGGGGTGCAAGTGTACGTGGACATGTGTGTGTACAAGCACCTGTTGATACACATGATAGAAAAGAACGAAAATGCCCATGTTTATACCAGTGCTGGCTGAACAATGAAGAGAGTACTGTTAAACACTGGGGATGTTAACACTCGGTAAAGTAAAGTAAAATAGTGCCTGTCAGATAAGATGGTCCAAAAATGTGTAATTAAGTCTTTTTTGCGTGGTTGATAACATCTTTCCAATGATTACTAAGTTTGTACCCATCATCACGGTTGAAATTATGTCTGTGTTTGTATATTTGTATGGCTTCGTGTACAAACCTTTGATGGTAGCCAGGAGGTTTGCAGAGAACCTTGGTCTCGGAAAAGACAATTTCATGAGAGCCCACCGAGTTGTAGCAATGATCGGCAACGGCCGAAGAATCAGTTCTGCCGTGTTTCAGATCTGACTTGTGCTCGCGGACACGATCAGAAACATGACGTTTCGTTTCTCCAATGTAGCAATCACCACAAATGCAACTCAATTTGTAGACTCCAGGATACTGTAAGTCAGGAACGACATCCTTCACAGATGGAATCAGATCACGGATTTTATGCACTGTACTGAATCGGACTTGGATCTTATGTTTGTTTAGAATTTTGGAGATCTTTTTGGTCACGCCTGCTATGTATGGTAACGTGATAACTCTGACCAAAACTATCACGTTACCATACATAGCAGGCGTGACCAAAAAGATCTCCAAAATTCTAAACAAACATAAGATCCAAGTCCGATTCAGTACAGTGCATAAAATCCGTGATCTGATTCCATCTGTGAAGGATGTCGTTCCTGACTTACAGTATCCTGGAGTCTACAAATTGAGTTGCATTTGTGGTGATTGCTACATTGGAGAAACGAAACGTCATGTTTCTGATCGTGTCCGCGAGCACAAGTCAGATCTGAAACACGGCAGAACTGATTCTTCGGCCGTTGCCGATCATTGCTACAACTCGGTGGGCTCTCATGAAATTGTCTTTTCCGAGACCAAGGTTCTCTGCAAACCTCCTGGCTACCATCAAAGGTTTGTACACGAAGCCATACAAATATACAAACACAGACATAATTTCAACCGTGATGATGGGTACAAACTTAGTAATCATTGGAAAGATGTTATCAACCACGCAAAAAAGACTTAATTACACATTTTTGGACCATCTTATCTGACAGGCACTATTTTACTTTACTTTACCGAGTGTTAACATCCCCAGTGTTTAACAGTACTCTCTTCATTGTTCAGCCAGCACTGGTATAAACATGGGCATTTTCGTTCTTTTCTATCATGTGTATCAACAGGTGCTTGTACACACACATGTCCACGTACACTTGCACCCCACACTCTCTTTTGGCCTCCCCTCCCCTCTCTGTCCAATGCGTTGGCGTGTGCAGCAGTAGTTGCTTGCGCACAACCACGTCCACGCCGCCGACTCTCGTGTACCACGTCGTCCATTCTTTTGGCCCCGCCCCCTCCCCCTCCCGATGTGTTCTACGTGGCACTTCGTGCCGTCTTTGAGCCCGCCCCCCTCCCTCCCGATACGTTCCATTCATTGGCTACCACATTCTGATGAGCTCCCCCCTCTCCTCCCCCCTCAACTTGCTTTTAAGGGATTACATCTTGAATCATTGCCTCACTTGATGCAGCAAATCTGGCTGTGACGGTCCCACCTGATGACGGAGACTTGTGTTGCCTCCGAAACGTCGTGATTTTTATTTTATTTTACTTTTATTAATTTTAATGTTTTACCTACGTGACTTTACCGAAAAAACCTAAGAATATAGTTAACATCTCCTAGCCACCGCAGGGCCCCTTCACCAAGACCACACACTTGGCACTCAGCTCACGATTATTCTTTTGCGATATCACAATAACCGTGCCGCGTTACATTTTAACATGAGACGCCGTGGCATGGTGTAGCCGTCAGCATTCTGGACTTTTTAAACAAAAAGACACATCATGAACAGGCCAATGTGCACATTTCCTTTATACACTAAAAATTAAAGGCAAGCCAATCGTAGTGTGTTTGCGGCCATGCAACCCAAACTATTGACTGAACAAATAACCCATAGAGACACAGAGATATATAGAGTTGCATACAGAACTATAGAGACCCATAGAGATACATTAAAGATAAGCCACAGGATATGCAATTGTGGCCACGCATTTCAAACTCTGGACCACACAGCAAGCCACTATAATCCGTGCCCCTTCAGTGGAGGAGGAATTATCAAAACTACAAACTCTCTGCTGAAGTCCTCTCGTCGTATCCAGCAGACCTCAACGTCAGTGGCATCTAGCGCCTGAACATATTGACACATGCAAGAATAACATACAGGCATAACGCTTATCGTGCTCAGGATGCGTTCTTGGTAAACGGTGCGCTATAGGAAACAGCGCTATAGGAGGTCACTATAACATGCTTCCAATGGAGATGCGTTACCTACATCGCTATACTAAACAGCGCTATAAGAGGTCACTATAACGTGGTTCCAATGGAGATGCGTTACCAACAGCACTGTACGAATCAGCGCTATAGGTCAATATAACGTGGTTCCAATGGAGATGCGTTACCGAGAGCGCTATATATTGTTTTACCTATGAGGATATATGAGAGCTTCATTGTTGGTAGCCTTAATAATGATACTGTCATAATCATCATGCTTGTTCTCGCCACTGGCAGAGCCCGGATTCCTCACAAATATTCTGATTCAATGAGTCGCCAGCAGCTGTAAAGTAAATTACAAACGTCACCAATCTCAATTAAAAATAAAGTCTCAATGCTATTTCATTTTCCAACCCTTTATGATCATAATCTCCTATTCCGAACCTAATCCCTATTTCTCATCCACATACAATCCCCACTTACACGTCTAACAATGCCCTCAACTCCGTTGCCAATTCTCATATTTTGGCGTATTGGCGGTACCCGGTGAAGCATAACACAACCGGTCCTTATAACACGGATCTAAAATCAAAATTTGAATCGGCAAATCAGTTTTTTATCAGTCTTGAATCGACAAGTTGGACGCGATTCGAAGGCTTATTCAGTCAACTAAAAAGGGTCAATATTGGCCGTTGATTTGGGGTCTCTTTGCATCGAGGAACCGTCCAACCAAGTCTAGGGCACGAGGAGTCAAAGCTGCGTTTGGAACATGGAGCCAGCCAATCGTCACCAGGCTGGGTGCTGCTCTACAGCGGCAGCCTGTGAAGAAGCTTCTTCGTGTTCAGCCGCTCGTGTGAACGTTCCGTCATCCGACCGGTTCGACACCACGATGTGGACGCACCACCACCGTCCCGCAAGACTTTCTGACTGGGTTGCGAATCGCAGGAAAAAAATAATTATTGCGAATTTTTTTTTTTTAATACCATGGCACCACCGGTGTACCGCCGACTACGCTAATTGACGAATGCCTCATCCCAACGCCCCCCCCCCTTGCTCCACCCCCAAGAGTCCCCTGCGCGAGTCCCTGTCGGGTGTTCCGGGCGCGTCGGGGATGCTCATGACGACGTGCCTCGTGCTCGTCGCTACCTCGTCGCGGGAGAGCGTGCGCCGGGCCAACTACGAGATATTCTGGTTCACTCACCTGCTCGCCCCCGTGATGTACGCGGGCCTCCTCGTCCACGGGCTCGGGTGAGCGCTCGTCGGCCGGCGAGTCCGGACTCTGACCGTTAACCCTGGCGCTCACTGCGACCAAAACCTTGACCCCGTCTTTAACCCCGACTAGATAATAACAATGTATTGAGCAAATGCTTTGTGACATGTGACTGTCGTGCAGTTAGAGCGCCAGCTATGCAGGAAAAGTGAATAAATACGCTTCGTCAGTATTATTGTGAGGAGGAGCACAAAGGCTCAACACATGGTGAGAGGCTCTCTTGAGTCACAGTCTCGGCCGCCAGTTTATCCTCCTCATTCTCCCCCTGGCCCTCCTCTCAACCTCTCAACTCGTCCCTCCTCGCCTCCTCCTGACACATCCCCACCCCTGTCCGTGGATGTGATGACAGCTGTGCTATCTTATGCTCTCTATATACACATACAGGGTGCTTCAATAAATGTTAACACTTATATGGGTCTATCGTTTTTAATGGAAAAAAAACGAATAATACGCTGTGACATGATAACAAATGGATGTTAAATTTCGATTTAAAGCTTTCGTGACTGCAGGGATTCATATTCTTGGTTCTTTCGGTAAAGTCACGTAGAAGGGAAATAATAAAATAATAAAAATAAAACTAATAAAGTTCTCACGACGTTTTGGCCACAACGCAAGCAGCCGTCCTCAGGTGAAGAAACAGAGCTGTCAGAAAGACAGCATCCTAATGAACACTGCTAAGCTTGGCAGCGTATTTGAAGCTGGGTGGGAGGAGGAGAGCGCCTTGACAAAGGAGTTTACATATCAACAGGGAACTTTAGCATGTTGATGACAAATGCAGATATGGGGTGAGTCACTCCTTGTGGATTGTGTAGGCGGTGGGGGAGTCTCAAAGTCATTATGCTCGTGTATTATGCAGGATTAGCAGTAATAAAGAGAGGAAAATTTTACTAAAGGTACTAAGAGGGAGCAAAGAAATATGTCAATGGGAGGGTGGTAGCAGGAAACTTGCAGCGGAGCAAAAAACTCCGATTTGAGGAAAATACAAAAGCTATATAGTCAATGCCAGCTAATGGAATGCGGTCTGAAAGTCACCGTAAACGTGAACACAATCAATCAAGACCCGAAATGGTTGATCACGTCCTTCCAATGATTGCTGAGCCAGAATCCATCTTCTCAGTTGAAATTGTCTCTGTGTTTGTATATGTGGATGGCCTCATGAACGAATCTCTCATGGTAGCCAGATGGCTTGCAGAGAACCTCCGTCTTGGAGAAGTCAATGTCATCTGAATTATAACAGTGATCTGCCACGGCTGAGGTGTTGGTCCTACCGTGTTTCAGGTCTGCTTTATGTTCACGGATGCGGTCCGAGACATCGTTTGGTTTCTCCAATGTAACTGCTACCACAGAGGCAACTTAGTTTGTAGACGCCATCCGTATGGGTTGCTTTCCTGTAGACAGAGTGGCTCATTGAACCTTCAGGTCTCTTTTTATTAGGACATCCAAAAAAGGTAGCTTGCCATCTTTTTCGACTTCCATGGTAAATCTGATGGCTGGGTGTATGGAATTGATGTGGTCGAGGAATTGGTCTAGGAATTGGTAGGATGTGGTCGAGGAATTGGTCTAGAGCAGGCCGGCCAGATGGCCAGATGGCCGGCCTGCTCTACTTATTCGCCATCGTTGTCAACGCGTGCCTGGAATCTTCTCCAGGTGGTCTCCAGAGCCCGGGGGCTCATTGCTTGTGGTGTTGTTGCAAATTCTCAGCCAGGTGAGAATTCAGGAGCGACCAGGATGAGTCTCATTTGCAAGAGTGACCTGGGGGGAATGCTGCTGCTGGTGCTGCTGCTGGTGCTGCTGGTGCTGCTGCTGGTCCTGCTGCTGGTCCTGCTGCTGGTGCTGCTGGTGCTGCTGCTGGTGCTGCTGGTGCTGCTGCTCATGCTGCTGCTGCTGGTGCTGCTGGTGATGCTGCTGGTGCTGCTGGTGCTGCTGCCATGCTGCTGCTGCTGGTGCTGCTGGTGCTGCTGGTGCTGCTGCTGGTGCTGCTGGTGCTGCTGCTCATGCTGCTGCTGCTGGTGCTGCTGGTGCTGCTGGTGCTCTGCTGGTGCTGCTGCTGGTGCTGCTGGTGCTGCTGCTGGTGCTGCTGGTGCTGCTGCTCATGCTGCTGCTGCTGGTGCTGCTGCTCATGCTGCTGCTGCTGGTGCTGCTGCTCATGCTGGTGCTGCTCCTGCTGCTGCTCCTGCTGCTGTGCTGCTGGTGCTGCTGCTCATGCTGGTGCTGCTCCTGCTGCTGCTCCTGCTGCTGCTCCTGCTGCTGGTGCTGCTGCTCCTGCTGGTGCTGCTGCTAACTGCTGGTGCTGCTAACTGCTGGTGCTGCTCTTGCTGGTGCTGCTGCTCCTGCTGCTGCTACTGGTGCGGCTGCTGCTCCTGCTAGTGCTCCTGCTGGTGTTGCTGCTAACTGCTGGTGCTGCTGCTGCTGTTGTTCCTGCTGGTGCTGCTGTTGCAGGCGAGTGGTGCGTGGCCAGACGGAGGCCAGCCTGCGGGAACACAACGTCACGTGGTGCTACGCCCGGCACGAGCAGTGGGGCGGGCGCGAGACCGCGTGTCCCACACCGCAGTTCAGCGGCAACCCTCCCATGGTGACGCAGCCAGCAGCATCAGCAGCTTCGCCATCATCGGCAGTGTCATCGGCAGCAACAGCAGCACGATCAGTGTCATCATCAGTTTGATCCCCATCACAATCAATATAATCGTCAGTATCATCAGCAGTATCATCAGCACTAGCACCATCAGTGTCATCATCAGCTTGGTCGTCAGCATCATCATCGTCAGTGTCATCATCAGCACCACCATCAGAATCATCAGCAAAAGCAGGATCAGTGCAATAATGACCAGCATCCGCTTGCAGCAGCAGCAGAAACAAACCACTACAGTATTCCTATCAGTGAACACCATCATCATTGCCTCAGTCATCGCCATCAAAGATAAAGATCCCCCGTATAACCTTCACAGGCTGTTGGGGCAAGTGCTGTTAGCGAGGAGCGCCACCTATGAAGGCCGGCACGGCGCACGAGGGGCGTGGGCGGCCAACACCACGCCCGGCCGCCTTTGTCTCCCCAGTGGCGATTTTTACTATACACCGCACCAGGCTACTCACTTGAGGCCGAGTCGACCTAGGGGAGGCCCAGTACCGGTTCAGACAATCGTCACTGGCAGTTGACCGTGAGCGGGAATCGAACTCGGGTCGCCGGGTTCGTAGCGCAGCCGCGTGCTAACCACTACACCACCGCTCCCCACCATCATCACCACCATCACCACCACCATTATCACCACCATCATCACCACCACCATCATCACCACCAAACCACCTCGGCTCCCGGTCAGCACGTGCGGTGCCCACCCACATCACACCAGAGGCGCTGGCTGCTGCTGCTGCGTTGTTGTTGTTGTGCCCCACAGACGTGACGCTGGCTGCTGCTGCTGCTGCGTTGTTGTTGTTGTGCCCCACAGACGTGGCGCTGGCTGCTGCTCCCGCTGCTGTTGTACGCGGGTGAGCAGCTGTTACGCTGCTATTGCTGCTGTCACCCGACGGTCGTGACCAAGGTAACAAGTTGCCCTCTCGTTCCCCGTGCGCCTGCCCTTCAGAAGCATCGCTGCTATACCTCCCACGACACCACGTGTGTTGTACCTGTGGTGTGCAGGTGTGCTGTGCCTGTGTTGTACAGGTGTGGTGTATGTGCACTTTGGAAGTGTGCTGTACCTGTTAACTACCTCGCCTGGTGTACAGGAGGTCGTGGGTTCGATCCCGACCCTGACGCCTGCTGCTGTATATTTGGAGTTTGCGGTGTTTCTCTCTCCCCCCGTGTCTCTCTCTCTCTCCCCGTGTCTCTCTCTCCCCGTGTCTCTCTCTCCCGTGTCTCTCTCTCCCGTGGTCGCGTGGATTTTTCTTCGGATCCTCCGGTTTTCCCTCCAGATTTAGAATCAACAGCACGCGTCTCGAGTATGTGCCTGCTCTACATTTCCACACGATGGTGTGTCAATCATTCGTGATAGCCAGGTCGCTTCTTACATGGTAAGATGAACACAAATATTCAGAGTTTACTCTTGTAAACAACGTCAGGGGCATCGCTGCCGCGGGTAACACACAAACACAGCACCACCAGCGGAGTGGCCGTGGCTCTGCGACGAGCTGTGTGGATGTGCCACCACGAGGCCGCCTCGAGGCCAAGCGGCAGGAGGAGCAGTATCATTGAAGCAGAGCTGTCAACCTACCTCGTTACAGACCAATTCAGATCGTAGTGGTCACCCACAACAGTTAACAGCAGCACCAGCAGGATCCCAACAACCCGGGTCGGGACTGAGCCATCACGTGACAGCCCCACCCACTTCACCCCCCCTCCTTCACCACCACCCCCCCCCCCCCAGGTGCGCGAGCACCCGGGTCACGTGCTGGAGGTGCGCGTGCTGGGCTGCCCGGCGCGCGCGCGCCCCGGCGACCACGTGCTCGTGCGCTGCGCCTCCGTGTCGCGCGCACAGTGGCACGCGCTCACGCTCACGTGGGTGGGGCGGGGCGGGGGCGGGGCGGTGGGGGCCGGGGGAGGGGAGGGGCGGGGAGCCTGCACGTGCACGCGGATGGCGACTGGACGCGCGCGTTGCTGAGGCGGTGCGCGCGCGCTGGGGGCAGCGAGCCTCCCAGGTTGATTACGTCACAAAGAACAACCACAATAAACAACGATAAACCACATTGAGAGTTATCACTGGAGGTTAACAACATCCCAAATGATCGCAAGTGTTGATAAGGGCATAACAACAACAAGCGTTAACATAAACCCTGACGACACCAACAACAACAAGAGGATATCTTAGGAGCGTCAACATCGACAACAGCATCAAGGATAGACAACATGGGTAATAACAGTTAGAGTCAACGATATCAAAATCAACACTGACATGTAAAATACCATTTACATAAAAAAACATATCTCAACGCTAACATAGACAATATAACATTCCCTTTATAACATCAACAAGCCGTTCACATTACATAACGGTGACGTGGTCATTGCACGTTTATACATTTAATGATAATTAGTGTACAAAACTAAGATAAATACCGGTCACAATTGGCGAGTTTAATAATTGTGGGTCGCTGCAAGTTTCGAAAGAGACACCAGACCACGGGCAGAGTCCAAATGCCAAAGATTCCCAGCAGCCAAACGAAAGCGACTTGTCAGATGTCACGTGGGGCACCACGGTGACCAGGAGATGTTAACTCCCTCGCCTGGTGTACAGGAGGTGGTGGGTTCGACCCCGACCCTGACGCCTGCTGCTGTATATTTGGAGTTTGCGTGTCTCTCTCGCTGTGGTCGCGTGGATTTGTCTCCGGGTCCTTCGGCTTTTCCCTCCACATTTAGAATCACCGTCACGCGTTCAGAGCGTTTGGCTGCGATACATTTCCACGCGATAGGCCACCTCGTGGGGCTACCGATTGTGGCCAGGACGCTTCTTTAAAGGAGCCACATCGCTCAGTGGGCCTTACCTGGAACGATTAAAAACACGTTTTAGTTGTTTTTACTTTGACAGGTAACACATCTCAGCACAGCAACCCCACGACCACCCCGAACACGGATGCCAATTCCCGTCTTGGGGTGCCACCCCTGGGCAGGTTGGCCCACCCTGATCATAGCCACGCGCGGGGCAGTCTGCGTGGTGGGACTCCTGACACGCCCGACGGCTCACATTGTGCGCCCCCCCCCGCCCAGGCTCTGCGTGGATGGCCCCTTCGTGGGGTCCTCCCGGGACGTGGATCGCTACCCCGTGAGCGTGCTCATTGCCGCGGGGATCGGCATCACCCCCTTCGCGGCCTACCTGGGCTCCTGGCTCGCGGGGGCAACCCGGCACACCACGGTGGTTACACATTTAAGCGTTGGATTTGAGATGTGCGCTGTCGCGGCTCGGTGTAATGGTTACGTTTCTTTGTTTTAGATTCAGAATATTTATTGATACTAGAGAATATCCGATGAGCTATGAAGCTCTTTTTTCACAGAGTCCAGTAAGAGCACGGGGTAAGAACGTTACAACAACAACGATCACAGTTCAAAAAACACGACCGGAGGGCAAAGTCGTGAAATGCGTCAGAAACCCTCGACCCGACACAGCCAACTCGTGAAGTTGCCACGGCCCGAGTCGGGCGGACATTGTTGCACGTTTCTGGCAACTGCCTGACGACACTGGCTGTGACTTACCGACGAAACGTCGGACTTCCCGATCGGTAAATGCGTGTGCATCGTTCTGCGCCAACAAGGCGGCGTAAGCGCTGCTGGAGCAGCACGTGGGATGATTGTTCATCACGTGACAAACTTTGTTCGTTGGCTGTGTCGGGTGGAAGGGGGCTTACGGCACAAACATAGACTGGCCGCTACCAGTGACGCCATGCGGTTGAATTTATTGAGACATACTCTTTGGGTCTTTCGGTAAAGTAACCATTACACCCACTTTTATTATTTTTGTTATTTTCTTTGAACATATCTACGTGATTTTATCGAAAGATCCAAATAATATGAATGGCTGCAGTCACGAAAGCTTTAAGTCAAGATTTATTGAGACAATTAGTGTCAAAAACAATAGCGCACCTGGCCACAGATAAGTAGGTGGTAGACATGTGGAATAATTACGTACCTGTGTGTGTAGGCCTTAATACTTGGTGGTACAGGCTCTGTGTGTGTGTAAGTGGGTGCAAGCTATGTGTGTGTGTAAGTGGGAGCAGGCTATGTGTGTGTGTGTAAGTGGGTACAGGCTGTGTGTGTGTGTAAGTGGGTACAGGCTGTGTGTGTGTGTAAGTGGGAGCAGGCTATGTGTGTAAGTGGGTACAGACTGTGTGTGTGTAAGTGGGTACAGGCTGTGTGTGTGTGTGTAAGTGGGTACAGGCTGTGTGTGTGTGTAAGTGGGTACAGGCTGTGTGTGTGTGTAAGTGGGTACAGGCTGTGTGTGTGTAAGTGGTACAGGCTATGTGTGTGTGTGTAAGTGGGTACAGGCTGTGTGTGTGTAAGTGGGTACAGGCTGTGTATGTGTGTAAGTGGGTACAGGTTATGTGTGTGTCCGCACGTGGTGGTGGTGTGAGTGGACATGGTAGTGTAGTGGTTAGCGCGCTGCGCTACGAACCCGGCGACCCGAGTTCGATTCCCGCTCACGGTGGACACCAGCGACGATCATCTGAACCGGTCCTGGGCCTTCCCTAGGTCGACTCAGCCTCAAATTAGTACCCGGTGTATAGTAAGCATCGCCACTGGAGAGACAAAATTGTGCCGTGCGTGGTGCTGCCCCCCGCCCCCCCTTGTGTGCCGTGCCCGTCTTCATTGATGCTACTCGCTAACAGCACTTGCCCAACAGCCTGTGAAGGGGGAATCTATGTCTCTGATACAGGTGTACCTGTACTGGATATGCCGGGAGCCGTCTTCCTTCGCCTGGCTCTGCGAGCCCCTGCGATCTCTGGAGAGACATCTCATGGAGACCGGGTGCAGCCACCAGCTCCGCTACAAACTCTACCTCACCCGCTGGGACGAGACACAGGTGGCCAGGCCGTGCCAGGCTAGGTGCACCCAACGGCACGATTTCTGCCGCGAACCTGACAATTAATCAGCCCCAACTGAAGACACCGCTCCTTAATCCCATTCTCAAAACGCCGATCCTGCAACCCGATCTCATCGATCATGACCATCCTGTCTCCCGCAGATAATTCTCAACACACTTGTGCAGATTAATCGACCTCCTTGTGTTACGAGAAGGTAAAGGTGAAGCCCTGCAGTGTCTCACTCGTGCCTCCACTCGAGGAAGCTTCAGAGAGCCACTCTTGCATCCCTGTGGTTCTCAATGGCTAACCGTGTTATGTGAATAACTACGCAGGGTTTGGTGAAACAAGTAAGTTGTAACTTACGTGCCCGTACTTAATTTGCGTTCTGGATTATTTTACCTTCAAAACAATCTGTCCATATCTCGCAACCCCAGCCACGGCACAAGGAGTTGCGTGCAACCCAGGTTAAGAAACACTGCACTACAATATATACACTACACTACTATACACTACACTATACACTACATACTACAAACAACTATACACTACACTATACACTACTATGCACTAAACTATTATACACTACACTATACACTACACTATACACTACTATACTCGTCTACCCCGCTGGCCAGAGGCAGCAATACCCACGCTTTACCCCACCTCTCTCGAGCTGCCGATCAATTTTAACTGCGGTGTAAAAACACATTGATACTGCGGGGCGAACAAAGGCGGTTGGATTTAAGAAACTCCCCCCATTGTTTGAATTGTCGCGTCCGGAGATGGACTTGGAGACGGGTGAATTCGTGGCCTGCAAGTCCAGCCCAGTGCCCCTTGACACCTCGCCGCCGTGTTGAGAAATGTTTAACCCCCTCACCCCTCTCATCCCCACCGCGCACAGGCCGTCCACATCGCCCTTCACTGGGACGAGGCAGAGGACACCATCACGGGGCTGAGGCAGAAGACGTGGTTCGGACGTCCGAACTGGAGCGTCGAGCTGGACCAAATTGCCCGCGCGCACCCGGGGTGAGGGCCTTGCGACCGGGATCGGAGCTCGCCAAACTCTCCAGTCGGACTGCCCATCCACTCTCAAGGCTCCTCAAGATGAATCCCATTCCGCGTCAACCCACACGGCTTACCCCGTAATCTTGTACAGGGAAATTGAGTTTCAGATCCATACGGCGTACAGCCGTTTCAATACGGCCAATTTTTTTGTCTATTTGAGTTTCTCCCTTGTGATGGGACTTTGTAGGATGAACGTTGAGATGTATAAGGGGCACGGGGTGACCAATAAGGTCTGAGTTGGTCTGTAATAAGGTAGGGCACTGATAAGGGGTTGACAGATATAGAGTGTCTAATAGTGGGTGTATAGTAGCAGAGATTGACTGGTGGCTCAGAGATTAGGATACTGACACCATGCTGTGTTCAAACCTTTATTTAGCTGGCCGTGTTTAAATCCGTTTTTTTTAAAGATCTAATTTATTACCCATGGTGTGTTGTGTGCGGGGAGCGATGTTACGGTGGGCCGCGCACTGCACTGCGAACCCGGCCACCTGGATTCGATTCTGGGCCACGGCTAACATCCTGCGATATCTGAATCTGTGCTGGGCCTCTCTTAGATGGATTCAGCCATAAATGAGTGCCTCTTGCGGTGTGTAAACATCAGCACTGTTGTGGAGACAAAGGCGGTGTTGCTGGCTACACCACTCCCTCGTGTGCCGTACCAGTGATCACATTGTGATCGCTAACAGCAATGGGCCTGACTGTTAAAGGCTATCTGTGCGATAATAAACTCAACTCAACAATTTTTTTTATTTTACCAGTTAATGCCCACTGAGCTATTAGAATCTTTTTCAGAAGCGACCTGGCCACTAATGATAGCTCAACGTAGTGGCTCATCGTGTGGAAAAACCAGAGGACCTGGAGAAAAATCCATGCGACCACGGGAAAACAGAGACAAGCAAACTCCACGTATACATCCATAAGAAGGTTTTTTTGTTAGATCGCGTAAATATATAAATGTGTCTTTAAACCGACCACCACCCGACACAGCCAACTAGTAAGGGAACGTGCCAATTCGTCACTAGTACAGCACACCGGTGTGTTGGAGAGCCAAGCCACAACATTTACTGAGTCAACGTACATTATGCGAGCCCTTTGAACTTAACGACACATTTATATATTTAAGCGATCTTACCCAAAAAACCTTTATTATGGATGATATTTCTCGCGAAAGTCCAAATATACAACTGGGTGTCTGGATCAGGATCGAACCCACGACCTCTTGCATAGCAGACGAGGGAGATCATATCTCGCCACCGCAGTGCCCCAAGACGTTCAGGTGTTAGATGTCCATCACCTTGATACCAGCAAGAAGCCCCCCCCCCCCCCATGCCTGGGCACCTCTGCCTGTGTGCAGGGTGGAAGCGCGGAGCAGTGGCGTATCAGTCGGCACGCTGCGCTACGAACCTGACGATCTGGGTTCGATCCCTGGTTCGCCAGTGAAGGTTCCCTGAACCGATTCGGGGCCACCCCTCAGCCTCAACTGAGTAATCCGGTGCGGTGTGTAAACATCGCTACTGGGGAGACAAAGGCGGCCAGGCGTGGTGCCCTTGCGTGCCGTTTCGGCTTTGATAGGTGCTCGCTTACAGCACTTTCCCCAGCAGTCTGTTACAGACTATACGGGGGTCTTTGTCTTTGTGTGTGCAGGGTGGAGGTCGGAGTGTTCGCGTGCGGGCCCCGCGCCCTGTGCGAGGGCGTTCGTCGACGCTGCGCTCGCCACTGCAGCGCGGGCCAGACCGGGCGGCCTTCAGGTTCCACCAAGAGGCGGACTGACAGAGCCCCACACAGCGCGTCTCGTGCACCTACCAGCTGTCATCACAACAGCGTGTCTCAAACAACAGTTGTCATCACAACAGCCTGTCACAACCAACAACTGTCACCACAACAGGCTGTCACAACCAACAGCTGTCACCACAACAGCATGTCACAACAACAGTTGTCATCACAACAGCCTGTACAACAACAGTTGTCATCACAACAGCCTGTCACAACCAACAGTTGTCATCACAACAGCCTGTCACAACCAACAGTTGTCATCACAACAGCCTGTTTAACCAACAGCATCATCTAAACTATCCTAACATCTATCGTTCCTTTATTCCTGTGTAGCTGGATTGTCTCTAATTTACCATTCATGAAGGAGGCGTCCGCATCGGCCTGTTGATTCCGTGATGCGGTCGGTTCGATGCTGACACGACCGGTGTTTTCGAGGGTGTAATGTGAGAGGTGCATTTTGTACATTTCCCACTTCACCCAGCGCGTTGAGTTCCATGTGGTGGCCTTGTCTCTACATTATCGTTATTATCATCATTCTACTCCTAGTGATCTTCCTGAACAATGTGGACACACATGCGATAAGAGGGGGCATGTTTTTAATTACTTAATATTGTTTTCATTTAAACAAAAAAACAACTAAAACTGAACTATTTTTTTCCAGGTGAGGGCTATATCGCTTTTCTTCAGAAGCGACGTGGTTGTCACAAATGATAGCTCAACGAAGTGGCTTATCATCATGTGGACATTTATAGCGGCCAAATAAGTGAAACCATACACTAAACTATTGTTTTATTTAAATATTCATCATGCTTTGATAGTTTACCCACTCGCAGAGTGCGTTTAACATTTAACCCACAGCTCGATTAATAGTCTGCTCGCATTCGCTCTGGCTGTTTTTCACACTTTGTTAGCAGTACCGAAATAAATAAAAATGTACTCACAGTAACCATCTCCATACATACCGTGTTGTGTTGTTGTTGTTAAACAATCACTCCGCGCGTAACTTCGCAGTGTTTCCAGTCGCCGTGTTTATTGTCCCAAATATAAGATGCGCCGGAGAGTAAGACGCAGCAACCTCACACGAATATGGTCAACACACTCACCTTTCGGATTGTAAAATACAGGCACTCCTCTACTTACGACTTACGAACTTTCAGAGATACGAACAAACCTGTACGTATGTCCAGTTGCATGTTCAGATCGAGAGTCGTAAGTTCAACCGCCGCGCAATAGATGGCGGTGGTGGCATCTACATCTGCAGAACATGAAGAACCAGTGGCATCTACATCTGCAGAACGTGAAGAACCAGTGGCATCTACATCTGCAGAACATGAAGAACCAGTGGCATCTACATCTGCAGAACGTGAAGAACCAGTGGCATCTACATCTGCAGAACATGAAGAACCAGTGGCATCTACATCTGCAGAACATGAAGAACCAGTGGCATCTACATCTGCAGAACATGAAGAACCAGTGGCATCTAAGTCTGCAGAACATGAAGACCCAGTGGCATCTACATCGACAGAACGTGAAGAACCAGTGGCATCTACATCTGCAGAACATGAAGAACCAGTGGCATCTACAGGAGATTATACAACTCTTACGAACAGACCTCTGGAACCTAACTCGTCCGTAAGTAGGGAAGTCCCTGTATATATATTTTTAAACACCAACACATCAGCCTTAAAAGGAAATATATAACAGGCAACGTTTCGGTCAATGGCCCTTTTCTTCATAGCACGTGCAAAAAATAACGAGTTACCGAATGATAAGACGCAGCGCCCAAGGTTTGTTTTGATATCCACAGACGGGATACGACGGAAGGGGACACGAGTCTTCGTGGGCCGAATTAACTGAACAATAAAACGATCAACTTCACTGTCAAATAACAAACGTTACTTAACAACAAATCAAGATTTACTTAACAACAACAACGACGCAATATCGATGGGTCCTTGTTTTGCCAGTATCAAAAATGATGAAACATGAATCGGTGTTGACCCTTTCTGGCAGTAAGAAAGGAGTGGTGTTTAGATGTTCAAGCACCAAAGAGATGATACCTCTTGCAAGGCATCAAGTCTGCATCGACCACGCACGTTATTTGTGGCAACACATGCAAATAAACATGCTCTGATCATGTTATACGCATTGTCTTTGGAACTGATTGGTCTACACCAGGGACAGCTTTCTTTAAGGCCCAGTCTCACCGCCAGTGTTAGACCAGAGGACAGCACAAGGCGAACGGGACAAAGACACTGCAGCGTGGCAGAGCATTTATAGGTAAAACCTATCACTGTTTCATCATATTCTTTGGGTCTTTCAGTAAAGTCACGTAGATAGGTTCAAAGAAAATTACAAAAACTTTCAAAAAAACTACGACGTTTCGATCGCAACACAAGCGTTCGTCATCAGGAAGAGGGGATTAGCTTCTAAAGTTTCATCATTTTGAGACTGGAAAAAAGGTCCCATAGATATTACTGCTCAATAATTGCATTGTCTTTGTGCTGTTCGCCGTTTGCTGTTCTCTGGTCTGGCACAGAGACTGAGACTTGGCCATCAAGAAGTCTGCCGTCTCTCGTGGAGGACGATCAGTTTAATAAACAATGCATCCCGCCATTCTTATCAGAGCATGTTTGTGTGCATGTTTTCCCACAGGTAACGTGTGGTTAAAGCAGACCTGCAAAATGTATCATCAATTTGGTGTTTCAACATATAAACACACCTCCTGTTTTATTGCCAGAAAGGGTAAAAAACAAAGTCACAATCCTCATTGTTTTAACAACGCATTTAAATTGATCAACAATTGCCGAATGTGCATTCGGAAGACCGGCGGCTGCCGCCCCAATGTTATTGGGCTGCTGCGGGGGCGCGAATCAGCGCGCGGCAACCACCGAACGCGCCGCTTCGGTTTTTGTTGTTGACGTCCCCGCGTCGCCCCTGGCAACAACGGGGCTTGTGTACACAGAAGTAGCGCCGGCCGATTGAGACTGCGGGGACGGCGCGCAGCGATATGCGGGAAGGCGGCTCCGTTGCGGACAACCGAGAGAAAACTAAAAAATAATTCATTTAAAATCAACAACAAAACGAACGAAGAGATGCATGCGGCAGCATTTAGTAGTGTAAGTTAGTAAACTTTAATATAAACCCGCGGTTTGCGCGCGCGCTATATTTACCTGCGGCGGAGCGGTGCGTCAGTCGGTCTCCATGGAGACGGGAAGGCCGCGGCCCAACTGAGAATTTAACTTTTTTGAAGAATCCAACCCCCAGAAGCTCTCTCCTACATCTCTCACTCACCTCTCATCTCCCTCTCATCTCTCTCATCTCTCTCATCCCCTCTCTCATCTCTCTTGTCATCGCTCTCATATCTCCCTCATCTCATCTCCCTCTCATCTCCGTCTCTCACTCATCTCTCATCTCACCTCTCATCTCACTTCATCCTCTCTCCTCTCCTTCACCTCTCTCATCTCCCTCACCTCTCTCATCTCCCTCACCTCTCTCATCTCCTCTGTCGCTCCGCTTCACGTCCACGTCGCGGTTCGCCCCCCGAGGGAGGCGTCTCTGGTGGAGCTCCGAGTCGCTCGCCCAGCAGGGAGATGGCGGCGTTCCTAGCGCAGCAGCCCCAGAGCGAGGCCTACTACACCTTCACGAGCCGCCCGCGACCCGTGCCGCTACGGGCCCCCTACAGACAGACGTGAGTCTCATCACTACTTCACTACAGGCAGACGTGAGTCTCTATCATCACTGCTTCACTACTTCACTACAGGCAGACGTGAGTCTCTATCATCACTACTTCACTCTTCACTGCTTCACTACAGGCAGACGTGAGTCTCTATCATCACTGCTTCACTACTTCACTACAGGCAGACGTGAGTCTCTATCATCACTACTTCACTGCTTCACTACAGGCAGACGTGAGTCTCTATCATCACTGCTTCACTACTTCACTACAGGCAGACGTGAGTCTCTATCATCACTGCTTCACTACTTCACTACAGGCAGACGTGAGTCTCTATCATCACTACTTCACTGCTTCACTACAGGCAGACGTGAGTCTCTATCATCACTGCTTCACTACTTCACTACAGGCAGACGTGAGTCTCTATCATCACTACTTCACTGCTTCACTACAGGCAGACGTGAGTCTCTATCATCACTGCTTCACTACTTCACTACAGGCAGACGTGAGTCTCTATCATCACTACTTCACTGCTTCACTACAGGCAGACGTGAGTCTCTATCATCACTGCTTCACTACTTCACTACAGGCAGACGTGAGTCTCATCACTACTTCACTACAGGCAGCCGTGAGTCTCTATCATCACTACTTCATTGCTTCACTACAGGCAGACGTGAGCCTATATCCACTCCTTGACTGATGCCAGCCGTGAGTCTCTCTCATCACTGCTTGACTAAATCCTTGACTGATGCCAGCCGTGAGTCCCCATCTCTGTATTCCGTCACCCGTGACCGGCACCAGCGATGTTAAGTTTGGCCTCCCTGGACGAGGAGGCTCGTGAATGAACGCTGCTGGTCAAGTGCCACCGTCTTGGTGGATTATTCGAGAGCTGCTGGGCAAGTTGGAGGCGGTCGCCGTCCCAACATCGCCGGACAGGAAATTCTCAGCGAGGTGGCAGAGTGGACAGCACAGGCGGCGCATCTGTATCAAGTGACCCATAACGCACCGCTCCCTCCCGTGACCTCTTGCGTGTGTGTATGTCGAACTAAATTTCGCACCGGGGCGAAGGCAACCGTGCACCTAGCCTGGCACATGGGTCAACCCACAACACCTGGGTCTGTCCGGTGACATTCTTCCAGCAGCAGCGGGAGCCTTCCGTGATCCACGCCTCTGGCGACGGTCTAGATGTACACCTAGCCTGGCACAAGCGCCGTGGTGACAGCTACTTGGCGGTGAACGTCGGCCGCTGTCAACGTCGGACGCTACGTTAACAATTGGCAGTGCCGGACATGATACGTCGTTCCTTTGAACTGGGAGACACTTTTGGCTTTTGAGAAAACAATGCGATGTAAGATATTGTTTTGTTTTGCCCCATGTTGGGGAGAGGATGATGATGACGACGATGGTGGTGGTGGTGGTGACGTTGCAGGGACGATGGCTTGGATCGCTTTGGCAACATCATGTACGACCGGCGCGTTGTGCGTGGGAACACGTACGCGCAGCACTTGCAGCCCACGGTGAGGCCATCGACGATACCCGCACTCCCATTCAACATCGCCATCATTGCCAATCACCGAGAGCGGAAGTGCCGACAACAGTGCCGTGCTGATCATCATCACCAGGGGGTCTGCAACCTGTGGCTCCCGTGCCGCATGCGGTGCCTCTTTAAGGACCTCTTCTCCGTGACGTTATTCACACCGCATTGGCGGCTCTGGAAATTTGGAGGTTCTGTAATGTGAAATAAAAAAATTCAAACAGATGAACTGTGCAGCCATGTGCGTTACTCCGAGCCCGTCAAGGCACACACACATTCACGCTGAAGGCCTCGATGTAATCTTCTACACCGAGCAAACACCCAGCACTTGCTGTTCATCTTGAGTGAAGAATGGACTGTGCCCAACCTCATCGCACGTCAGGCTAAGCAGGCTTTTTGAGCCTGGTTGGTGCTTGGACGGGTGACCACCAGGGCTTGCCAGGTGTTGGAGGCGTGGGGCTGCGATATGGCCAGGAGTTGGTGGTGTTCTTTAGGGTGGGGACTAAAGCCTTGCGACATCGATGATGATGATGATGGACCAGGAGTATTTCACTTCAACGGAACGTGTACGAATATAACGTAGTCTAACCATGTCATCATCAGCTGTGGACGAAGGCCTCTCCATGCCACCACCACCACCTCTCACGAAACTTGCATTTCAATAATCAGTCTAGCACTTTCGCACGAACTGATGTCATCGCTGCATCTCCTTCAGTGTACGGGCCCTCTCAGACGCGTTCTGTTTCTTGGTTGCCACGCTAACCAGCCCATCGTTGCTTTGTTCAGACACAGACTTTTCAACAACCCTCCAACATTCAAATTATTCACATCAACGCAATGATATCCATTGCAGGTATATTTACCAAAAGAAATGTATTTGATTCATTCAGGAATGAAGCAAAAATCCAGTTTGACAATTACATTTATTGTTGTGCTCACTCATTGGCAATATAGCACAACAGCATCAAACTCTGTAAGACATCGCCTTCTTTTTGCAATACCACACGAATGGGAAGCTCTGGATTCGAAGCCAGGAACTCGGTGGCTTTGACGCGGCCATTACGATTCCTCTGAAACCACCGAGAGTGGGGAAGATGTTTTGGGTTGGCGTCACTTCAGATGACATCCCAGGTGTCCTTAGCTCTCAGAAGGCTCTCCTCCTCCGTAGCTCCTCTCTCTACGAGCTGCCACGTCGCGGATGATCGCTGCGAAGAACGAGAACAACCCAGGCTTGTGAGCGCTTCCGAAAATGTGTGGAAGTCTCTCCAGACTCTGAGCTCAAGAGGGCGTGCTGCCATCACGGGCTTCAACATCCCCTACCCTCTAAGCACTGAGATCCACAGACTAAATAAGTACCAACTTGGTCCTGACAAACGCCGCAAACTGAGAGAATGTACGTGTATGTAGGGTGTACAGGTGTATATGTTTAATGCACGTAACTTGTGGATATACCGTGTGTATAAGTACGAATGTGTATGTATATATACATGTGTACGCCTGCGTGTATGTGGGTTCACGTGGTGTATCGGCCAGTCATCTCAAGTCAGTCAACCCATGGCACCTGGGTCGGTCCTGTGACCTCCTGCCAGCGGCGCTTGACACTTCAAGTCACTGCCGCTTAGTGGCAAATGGCGATTATTGTGTTGTTGTGTGCACTTTGTTTGTAGATTTGTATTGATGTATTGTAGGTTGTTTGGCTGCTCACAGTCCAGGAGAGCTCGGGCCTCCAGTGCCTTATGGAGCTCTGCCTCCACGGCGTTCATCAGCCAGGGCATGAACGCATTCTCCACATCTAGGGACACACGGGGAAACGTGGGTCATCACACAGGGCAGTACAAAGAGCCCCGTATAACCTGTAGCAGTCCGTTAGGGCAAGCCCTGTTCGCGAGTAGCATCTATGAGGGCACTCGAGGGGTGGGTGGCCAGCACCACGCCCGGCCGCCTTTATCTCCCGAGTGGCGATGCCTACACACCGCACCAGGTACTCATTTGAGGCCTAGTCGACCTATGGGAGGTCCAGGACCGGTTTCAGATAATCGTCACCGGTGTCGACCGTGAGCGGGAATCGAACCCGGGTCGCCACGCCACAGGGCGGTACAACGACAGACGGATGGATGTATGGGGAGGCACAAGGGAACGCACACGAGGGAGACGTGTGGACGGAGGCACCGCAACAGAATGAATTGCGACTGCCAAACCCGCTGCTAAAGTGGCGGCGCCACCTCTCCTCACGGCGCACAGGGGGAGGGGAGGGGGGGGCGGCTAATTGATCGGGCGGTGCCGCCACGACGGTCGGACGCGCGGCGTCGCGCTCCGCCGCGGTCATCCGCGCACCCCTCTCGACGGGGTCGTAGAAGTATCCCGTGTCGCGCAGCGTGCTGAACACGGCCGGGATGAGGTCGCCCAGGTAGCGCTTGGCGAACGCCCGCGCCGCCACCTTGTCCGCCACCTCCTTCTCCTGCGCCACCACCTCCTGCTGCTGCCGCCGCCGGCGATCCTGCAAGGGGCAGCCGGGGGGGGGGTTTGGGTGACAGAGCTGTGGGTTAGAGTTTTCCCGTATGGGTGCCAGGCTGCAGTTGATCACTCTGGCCGGGCGCAAGGGGCGCGAGGCCGCGTCACCTTCTCGGCGCGCAGCCTCCGGTCCTGCTCGTGGAGCCGCTGGGCCTCGGCGCGCTCGGCGTTGCGCAGCTCCAGGAAGGCGCGCTGCTGGGCACGCAGCGACGCCAGCTCCTCCTCCTCCATCACCTCCAGCAGCGACTGCTCCACCGTCTTGCCCCGAGCACCTCCACCAGGGGCCGTACCTCCACCTCAAAGTCAAACAGCTAAGGTGCGCGGAAATCAGCCATACGTACAAACATATATATATAAACATGTATAAACAAATATAATACAGGGTGCTTCAAACAAATGTTAACACTTCTGAGAATTTGCAAACAATACCACAAGAAATGTGCCTCCGGGCTCTGGAGACCACCTGGAGAAGATTCCAGGTGTGCGTTGACAACGATGGCGAACGAGTGGAGACGCTTTGCCTTTCTGAAGCTATTAACATACATTTGTTATCACATTACAGTCTATTATCCGTTCTATTTTTCCAACAAAACGATAGTCCCATATAAGTGTTAACATTTTTTTGAAGCACCCTGTATAACCGTACACACAGGATGCTAAATTATTAAGCGGTGCACCTCATTCGCGTATCTGTCCTTCCACACAGGGGTGCAACTATGGCGGAGTGGGGAGGCTTTGTGGCAGCAGCGACACGCACAGGGGCCCAGTCGGCCGCAAGGGGGCCCCAAATCAAACAGGGAAACAAGTAATTAAATGTAAATAAATATTAAATAAACTTTTATAACAAGAATAATATATATATAGTTGTAGCCTACAAATGATTGTCTACTAGTTAAAAACATCCGCAGCTATTTCAGTTAAAAGTGAGTCGGAAGAAAGAGAGAGGGCCCACGGTGGTATCTTGCATAGCCCCCCCACCCCTCAGGCCTGCCCCGTGACCTCCTCCTGACAGCAGCGGCGAGCCGTCCGCACTTCGCGTGATGGCCTCCAAGTGCACCTAGCCTGGCACGAACCCCCGTCGCGACGTCACGTCCACCTAGCGGCGAATGCTTGGTTGTTGTGGCGAATGCACGTATATCGAGGTGTAAGTGTGGTGTCATATGCGAAAGTATTTTTTTACACATCTCGTCAGCAACACGGCCTTGCTGTGTTTCACCAGCAGAGGAGCCAATGCTTGCTTAAACGCAAATTGTGGTGAACCGCGAGATATCTGCAGACAAGGACACTTGCTGCCAGACATATTGGGTGGAGTGGTGATGCAGTGATTGGTGCGTTGTGTTGTGAAGCTGTCTAACACGTAGTAGTAGGGCTGTCGCGACCAATATCCATAAAGGGTTTTATTTTAGTTAGATCGCGTAAATATAAATGTGTCGTTAAACCCTTCGCTGCCAGACACAGCCAATTAGTAAGGTTTGACACGTAATAAAACGTGCTAATTAGGCACTAGTTCAGCACACCGGTGTCTTGGAGGGTAAACCCACAACATTTACAATTTGAGTACAATGTTTAGCCGGTAGTTACAACCAGTCTCATCAGGCGACAGCCTATACGTCGTTCTCACGGCCAACACCAGTGACGATTATCTGAACCGCTCGGTCCTGGGCCTTCCCTAGGTCGACTCAGCCTCAAATGAGTACCTGGTATGGTGTGTAAACATCGCCACTGGGGAGGAGAGACAAAGGCGGCCGGGCATGATGCAGACCACCCGCCCCCTCGTGTGCCGTGCAAGCCTTCATAGGTTGCTCGCTAACAGCACTTGCCCCACCAGTCTGTCAAAGGCTGTGTGTGCGTGTGAGTGGGCGTGTGAGTGGGCGTAAGTTGGCGTGCCTCGCCCGGCAGGATCTGCGTGGTGGCATCGCGCCCGCTCTTGGCGGGGATGAAGAGAGGGCTAGCGGGGCGGTCGAGGAAGGCGTCCGTCTGACAGCCCCAGTCGCGCTCCTGCACACGGCCACTCAGCTCCTCCAGGTACAACTCTGCGTGCGAACGCAACACACATACACGGTGCGTACACACGTCAATTTCCACCGAGTCAAATGCCTCGCTATAGTCGGCATGGCTCAGGCACCAGGTTGTTTATCCGCTGCGTCCACGGTGCGGAGAATGAGGCCGCATGTGATGACCGCATCGTGAGCCCCCCCCCCACTGCCCGTGGCCCTGCTTGGCCCCCGAGCCACAATCAGATTGTCAGAGCACAGGGAGGCGCAGCGGAGCGTCGCAGTTTGGTTCCGGCTCGGCTCGGTAGGTATATGGGCAGCGGAAAAACACACCCGTGCCACGAGGTGCCCCCCGCGCTGGCCCTGCTCGTGCTGTGTCAGCGGAGAAGGGGCAAGAGGCTGCGAGAGAGAGAGAGAGAGAGAGACAACCGCGCCCCCCACCCCCACCGTGCTCACCGGTCTGTACGTCAACGTGCTTGCGGCCCTCCACGGGCTCGGGGAGAAGGGGCGCAGCGCGGCCTTGGCTCTCTTGCGCGCGAGGGCGCGCCGCCGCGACTCCTGCTGCCTCTGCAGCTCCACGGGGTCTGGCCCTGCCCGACTGGATTCACAGGCAAAGACGAAGATCAACTCCCACCTTGTAGCCTTAACAGGCTGTTGGGGCTAACGCCGCTGGCGAGTAGTGCCGATGAAGGCAGGCGCGGCGCACGAGGGGGTAGGTGGCCAGAACCACGGCCGGCCGCCTTTGTCTCCCCAGTAGATTGTCAGGCTGAGTCGACCTAGGGGAGGCCTAGGACCGGTTCAGATAATCTTCACTGGTGTTAGCCGTGAGCGGAAATCGAACTCGGTCACCACGTTCGGATCACTGAGCCACCACCCCATCCACTAGTTTACCCAGGAGAGCCTCGCTGAGTCTATTAGACTATGCCAAGTTTTTCGCAGTCGGGGTCGCGATGTTACTGTGAAAACTCCCAATTGAGTCATTTGCAATTCATTTTTCAGCATTGGGATGTTTTGACAAATGAACGTATTGGCGGTACACCGGTGGTGCACGGCATAAAAATAAATCAAATTTCTTGTAATAATTATTTATTTTCCCGCGATTAGCAACCCCGGTCAGAAAATCTTGCGGGGTGGTGGTGGTGCGTCAACATCGGTTCTCGTGATGTCGAAGCAGTCGTAAGACGGAACGTTTATACGAGCGGCTGCTCACGAAGAAGCTTCACAGTCTGTTGCCGTATAGCAGCACCCAGCCTGGTGACGATTGGCTTGCTCCGTGTTCCCAAGGCAGATTTGACTCACGCCATAGACTTGTTCGGACGGTTCCTTGATTCACTTCCAGAATAATTACTTGGTGGACGGTGATTTCAAAAGATGATGCCTCAAGTCACACGTTCGAATTGGAAAGTAGCTGCTGAATCGAAGTGCAACTTCTGATGGAGAAGTCTGCGGCTCACTCAAGGGGCAACAGCGACATTGTCAGACTGTTTGATGAGGACCGGCGTGTTGTTATGCTTCACCGGTGTACCGCCAAAAAGTCAAAATACAGTACCAGTTACATTGTGTTTTGTTTAGCTATGGGAGGCATGCGGTTGATGGCAGTAGTCTATCGGTGGTTGCAATAATGATGATGACGCTGACGATGTTGCCGCTGATTTATGATGGAAACGATCAAGAGCCGGCAAACCAAAATAACAAGGAGAGGCATTTTCTTCGGATTCGGAATATTTTAAAAA